>NW_027397177.1:12862-145190 GCF_003265705.2 Callorhinus ursinus | reverse complement strand
CGGAGCCGGCCGCCGGGCTGGGTGAGTGGGAGCGGGGCGCGGGCGCGGGAGTCCTCCGGGCGCGGCGCGGTCTGGGCGGAGCTCGGCCCCCGCCCCGCGCCTCACCGCGCCCTCGCCCCGCAGGCGCGCGGCTGCAGTGGCCGCTGAGGCTGGGCCCCGCGGCGCCCTTGCCCTTGGCCGCGGCCAGCGGAGGTTCGGGGGCGCTGCCGGGAGCGGGCGGCCCCGGCCCGCAGCGGCGCACACGGCGCCACCGCACCATCTTCAGCGAGGAGCAGCTGCAGGCGCTGGAGGCGCTCTTCGTGCAGAACCAGTACCCCGACGTGGGCACGCGCGAGCGCCTGGCCGGCCGCATCCGCCTGCGCGAGGAGCGCGTGGAGGTGGGTGCCCGCCCGCCGGACCGCCGAGGGCCCGAGCGGGCTGGCTTCCTTCCTCCTTCTTTTCTTAAAAAGACGGCCCTGGCGCGATGGGAGGAGGCGCCAGAGGCCCGGGGACCGCTGTGGGGCGCAGGGCCGGTTCCGGGGGGGGGGGCGGGGACAAGGCACGTGCGGGGAAAGTGTCCCTGGAACTGGAGGGGAGGTAAGGCTAGTTGTCCTTTGGTTTAAACTTTTTTATTTTCCCTGATTAATGAGGCGCGCGTTCATGTGCCAGAATTTGGGAAGCTCGGAAAGGGCATGAAGTTGCAGAAGGGGCGTCCGGGGCACCGCCGGGCGGAGGTGGGGGGTGGGAAGGCGTGCAGAGAGATGGCTAGTCCGGGTGGGAAGGGGGTTCTCGTCCCCGCGGCCCGAGCCGCAGCCCCTACCTGCAGTGGTTAAGAGATGGTGGGTGCCGCTGCCGCTGGCCGGCCCCGCAGCCCTCCTCTGCCCACATCCCCATCGGGAAGCTCCCCGCCTGGTCCACCTATGGGGGTCGGGGTGGGTGGGGGGGACGCGGGGCCTGGGGCTGGGCCTGAGTGGTCCCTCCTGCTCCTCAGGTCTGGTTCAAGAACCGCCGGGCCAAGTGGCGACACCAGAAGCGCACGTCAGCGACCTCGAGGCTCCTCCCCGGAGCCAAGAAGGCCCCAAAGGAGAGCTGTTGATGGCTCTGGTAGCTACTCCTGGACTTGGCCGCGTCTTTGGGGGCCCACTCAGAGAGAGGACAGATCTACCCGAAGTCGAGCTGAGAGGGGACACTAGCCTCTTCCCGTCTGTCTGCAGGACTTCCTGCGTCCTGGAGCTAGTGCTCAAGGCGGGAGCCCGCCGCTGAAGTGTGTGTACCCCCCCAACACCCCCTCCCCGGCCCCATCACCTGCCCCGTGAAAGGAGGGAACACTGAGCATCTCCATGTGCTGGCCTCTCCAATGACTAAGGGTCGGGAAGATTCCCTGGGGGCTGGTGGGGCTGGGAGCAGGGCACAGAGCAGGTCAGCTTCCTCAATTCCCCACCAACTCCAGGACAGGAACCACCCCTTGTCAGGCGGGCCCAGAATCTTCTTCTCCCTCCTGGGGTATGCTGGCGCCCCTCCACTCCTCAGCAGGCACATACTTCCCTTGCCCGGGCCCCAGGAGGTTTCTCTGCATCCTGAGCTTGTCAGCCTGCGAGCCCTGCACTGGGCCTTGGCGTTCAGAGCTATAGCATAAGAACGTTGGGTGAGGTCATCTCCAGAAGCCCCTGCCCCGCTCCTTAATTCTGTGAGCCTTTTCTGGATCCTGGGAAATAAACAAGCAACTGCAAACAGCACAAAAGCAGTCCAGAGTTCCAAGTTCTCTATGGCCCCCACCCAGGGAGTGGGGGCCGTCTTGCCTCGGGGAGCACAGCCCAGTGAGTCCTCAGTCCCTGTGTTCCCCAGCACAGCAGACTACCCCACGGATGATGGCCTAGCACCCTGGGGGTCTGCACCGGCCTCGAGGTACTGCTCATGGGTGGGGGGATTCCATGCTGTGTGTCTGCCTCCCTCTCTGCCGTCTTGTTGGGGTAAGAGGAAGTTTCACCGGGGAGGATGCACCCCCCCCCCCAGGCCACTGCTTTGGAAGATGTGTGTTTTCCGCTCCATCATCCTGGCCCCAGGGTGAAGGACGGTGTGGAAACAAGGCTTTGATTCCCCCAGTAGACCGTATGGTGGGCTCAAGGCATCTAACACCATCATCTGGCTTGGAGACCATGTTCTGCCTCCTCATGGGTCCTGGAGGAGATGGGCTGGGGGTATCTGAAAGGAGACACAGTCCATTCATTAAAGGCGTAGAAGGCAGGGCTACCGCCTCCACGACTCCAAGGCTGCCTAGTTCAGATAACACGGAGCAGGCACGATGTCCCTGCGGCGCTGCTCTCACACCACTGGGTGCCTCCAGGACAGCAACACCCCCCCCTCCACCCCTCAGGATGCACACTCTGGTTGTCACAAAGCTCTTTGCCCTGGGGTGCCTGGGTGGCTCGGTCGGTTAAGCGTCTGCTTTCGGCTCAGGTCATGATCCCAGGGTCCTGGGATCGAGCCCCACGTCGGACTCCTTGCTCAGCAGGGAGCCTGCTTCTCCCTCTGCCTGCGGCTCCCCCTGCTCGTGCTCACTCTCTCTGTCAAATAAATAAATGAATAAATGAAATCTTAAAAAAAAAAAAGAAAAACTTTTTGCCCTGACTCCTGGCCTTATCCTTGGATACCGCACAGTCTGCGCGCAGAGCTACCCTGCAGGCTGGGATGCCCTCATCTCGCTGGGCTCTGGGACCCTAGCTGCCCGGTGGCTCTCTGTCATTGTATTGGGCAGCCATGATCAGAGCTCCACCCTCAAGGGACCAGTGGGCATACTGTCCTCCTTTCTCTCCTTTCTCTCCAGCTGCTCTTTGGCAGGCTCACCCCCTACAAGCTGCCCATTAACATAGCTGTCCTGCAGGCTGGGCCCCAGGCATGCTCCTCTCCTCTCCATTCTCTCCTTGCTTGATCACTTCCACCTTCAGGCCCCAATTCCTATTTCTCTGCCACATTTACATCTCCAGCCTGGACCTCTTCCTGAGTTAGATATTGATGTCCAACTGTCCCCTTGACTACTCCACCTGGAAGCCCACAGCATCTCAAAATCACCTCGTCGGCAGCAACTTATCCCCTGTGCAAACCAGGTGCATGAGCCAGAGGACTGGCAATTACCCCCCCCCCCCCTCCCCCACCCACCATACTCAGGCCAGCAGCAAATCAAATTTTTTTGTGTGTTATTTAAATTCAAGTTAGTTCACATATAGCAAATCAATTTTGCCTCCAAAAACAATCCCAGAAGCTATCTTCTGCCCAGGTTCAACTGTAGCAACCTGATGAAAATGCTGTCATCCCTCACCTTGACCACTGCAGCTGCCTCCAGTCTTGTCCACCTGCAGCCACTCTGGTTCCTCTAATTCCTTCCCCATAAAAGGCAGAGTGCAAGTGTGAACCTACCTCTTCCCTGTCTACAGTGCTCTAAGGGCTTCCCGTTGTTCCAAAAGACAAAACTCACTGTGACGCATGAGGCCCCACACAGCCGGCCCCTGCCCCTCTGGCGTCTTCAACCTCACCGCTCCTTGAACTCTATATATCCAAAGGTCTTCTCCCTCCTGCTGCGAGACCTTTGCACCTGCTCTTTCCCTCCACCTGATCAGTGTCCATTCTCTGGGTCTGCAAGCACTTCCTGACCCCAGGGAAACTTCCCCTGACTGCCCCCTAGTACAAACTCTTTCTTTGCACTTGTTCACTGCAGGTTTATGCTTGTTTGTGGGATGATCTGACTAGCTTCTGTCTTCCCCATCTGTCAGCTCCACAGGGCAGGAACCATCATCATGGAGTTCCCCACTGAGTGAAGGAATGACTGCCTATTATACTAAATTGTTCTGGGGCAGAACTCGTTTGACATAATTCACAACCTCCTTTAGGGAAGAAATGATCATTCCTGAAAAATGGTTGGACAATTTTCTGGTCTATTTCAATGCGACTGAGCCCTCTTCTGTGGAGTTCAGGGACCGAATTTTTTTTTTTTTAATCAAACCATTTTATTGAGGGGCTTCGGGGAAGGTCGAAGGGGAGGAGGACAGGGGGGGAGATCCGACGTCCTCGGCCCGGCCGTAATCTTTCCGGCCTCACAGTCGTCGAAAGGGACCGAATAATTTTTAACCAGACATTTCTTCACTGGACCGCGTATTTTTTTTCTTTTGTTAGGTAACTATCAAGAAGAAATTGTCTTAGGGCTCTTTTCTTGCAGAAAAGTTTGAATGAAAATATTGAAACCGCTTATATAGCCAAAATGTGTTTTTGTTAGTAATACAGAAGCACACGCAATGATTTGCGAGAAACTGGAATCCCAAGACCTTTCAATTTCGCAGTTCTAAAAATTTTCACGATTAGCGTGACCGACACGCCCCTTAGTCTCTCCCACCACAGCGCCCCCTGGTGCCAGTAGTCCAGATTCGCAGGACCAGAGCGGGGCGGAGCGAAGACTACAACTCCCATAAGGGCCAGGGCTTTTGGTGACGTCACTACGGGGGCGCGGGCTGGCCTCGAAACGCACAGCTCTCCCATTGGTGGACTGTTGCAAGCGCCTGCGCATTTGGCACAGTCCCGCTCCCCCGACTCCCGGCGCTGTTACGTACCTGCGCCGCCCGAGCGGTTCTGGGATAGCGATGGAGACGCCCGGAGCATCAACCCGGGCCCTGTTGCTTCCTGCCGCGTCCGGGCCCCGGAGGAAGCGCGCGGCAGGGGAGGCCCGGGCTGCGACGAGCAAGCAACGGGTCCTGGACGAAGAAGAGTACATCGAGGTAAGACCTCGATGCGACGCTAGCGAATTCTGGGTCCCTTCTCCACCTTGCGCTCTTCTCGGGTCTCTCCTCTCGGGTCGTGGCAGGCTCGTAGCGTCGCGGAGGTGGAGCATCCCGAGGCTGTGCTCTTGGGGTGTGGACAGTCGGGGAGCCAAACAAGTACTGTGCAGAGAGAGGTGTCCTTGATGGGGGAGGCAGCAGCAGTGCTGTTAGGGGAGAGAGGGGGCTGCTTTGTATGTCGGGGCGGGGCGCGTCAGGGAAACAAAGTATTTTATTAAAGCGTGAAGAGGCCTGTGGGAGGATGGTGGCAAAGAGGGCTTTCTAGAGAGTTGTAACAGCAAATGCAGAGGCTGGAGGTCTTGGAAATAGTCTGTGGTTGTGTCAGCACCGTTGAGTTAGTGTGCGTCAGAGGCTCCTTTCAAGCAGGTCTTAATACTACAGCAGACATGCCGGAAGAGGAGCTGGCAGGGAGATTGGAGAAAATCAATTTGGTTTTGGACTGGTAAAGTTTGGGAGGCCTCGGATAGAGAGGCAGCTGGCATTAGTGGATAGCTGGGTGCACAGGTGTGCAGCTTAGGAGCAAGGTCTGGCTGGAGGTACAGACTTGGGAATCTCAGCCAGTGCTGCTGGTGGGGGTGACAGGCTGAAGTCATCCAGGTAAAGGGTTCCAATTGGAAATAGGAGACCCTGGATAGCATGAAGGGGCAACACCCACCTTGGTCCAGCTGGTGTGGAGATGGAGCCAGCAAAGATGAGAGGGACCAGTTAGTGAGGGGAAGGAGAACACTTTCATGGAAACCAGGTGAGCGTTTAGTAATGTTAGATGTTGCAGCAAGATCACAGGGCGTGCTCATCCTCATTAGAAAGTGCAGCTAAGCTCAGGATCATTGGGTTGGACAGAGGTTGGGGGCATTGGCGAGGATCTTAGCATGTACATTGGTAGACTGAGAGCAGAGGCAGATGTGAACTCTGACTTTTATTCTGATTTCTGATAGGGCCTCCAGACAGTCATCCAGAGGGACTTCTTTCCTGATGTGGAGAAGCTGCAGGCTCAGAAGGAGTACCTGGAGGCTGAGGAGAATGGAGACCTGGAACGGATGCGTCAGATCGCCATCAAGTTTGGCTCTGCCTTGGGCAAGATGTCCCGAGAACCCCCACCACCCTGTAAGAGCGACAGTGGTGGACCGAGAGGGGAACTCCTGCTGAACCGATGCCTTAGGCTGGCTCTAATCCCCACCCCCTTCCTCATTTTAGATGTGACTCCAGCCACATTTGAAACCCCTGATGTGCACACAGGCACCGGAGTTGTGGGCAACAAGCCCCGGGGCCGGGGCCGAGGCCTGGAAGAGGGTGATGGTGAGTGAGCGGTTGGGTTTGCCTGCGAGTCTCATCCTGTGTGGCCCTGAGGGGCTGGCCCAGAGGCAGATCACATCTTGTCCCTGAGGGCTCTGTTTGCCTGAATGGCAACCCATGGGGTCAAAGAGCACCAGTCTGGGAGGCAGGCATGGGGCAGTTCTCCGAGCCTCCGGCCTCTGTGGAATGGGAATCTGGCCACCTCTCTCACTGGCCTGCTCACTGTGTGCCAGCCCCTGCCCAGTG
The DNA here is from genome assembly GCF_003265705.2 of Callorhinus ursinus. Lineage (NCBI taxonomy): Eukaryota > Metazoa > Chordata > Mammalia > Carnivora > Otariidae > Callorhinus > Callorhinus ursinus. The sequence goes on along the minus strand of NW_027397177.1, from coordinate 138,849 downwards.
GGCTTCATGGCCCTCGGAGGGCCCCTTTCCTGCTGTCATCTTAGAATGCTTTGGGGCCTCTGCACTTGTTTTTGCTGAGTTAGTCACTTCCCCTGGATAGCTGCACGGCTCATACCTTCTCTCCCCTCAGGCCTCTGCTCAGATGTTACCATTCAGGAAACCCTTTTCTGACCCCTTCTCACCACCCCCAGCATGCCTTCCCTGCTTGGCTTTGTTTTCTTGCTGTAGGACATGGCACTTGAAAAGGCATTTTGTTTTGTTTTGTTTTTTAAAGATTTTATTTATTTATTTGACAGAGAGAGCACAAACAGGGAGAGTGGCAGGCAGAGAGGGAGAAGCAGGCTTCCCACAGAGCAAGGGAAGCCCAATGTGGGACTCGATCCCAGGATCCCGGAATCATGACCTGAGCCAAAGGCAGTCACTTAACCAACTGAGCCACCCAGGCGCCCCAAAAGGCATTTCTCTATTTCTTGCCTCTTCTCACCATGAGAGCTTCTCTGTCTTGCTTCTGTGTGTATATTCTGCATCTAGGACAGTACACAGCATGTTGTGGGAGTAGAACAAACAAACAAGTTGCCCTCTTCCACACATGTATTGGGGTGTCACGACATGGTCCGGCTTTATGAGGGAATCTTTCTAGGAAAGAGCATTTTGAGCCTTGTTGGACGTAAGTGTACTACGTGCTATGGGACTTTCTCATGATCAGTGGTCGATCTCATCAGTAGAACATCAGTGCCCAGACAGACAAGATGCTTGTTGTTCCCTCCTGGGTCCTAGTCTGTAGCATGCTAACGCAAATGCCCTGTGTGCTCACACAGACAAGATATTTTCTGCTTCAAAATCCAGCTCATTGTGACATTACTGTAGTCCATCATGATGTGTCCTTGGAGCTTGATCAGTGGAGCTTGATCGCAGCTCCACTGTGATGTGGCAAATGAATCACAGGCAGTTTACAGATTCTTGTTATTTATTTATGTATCAAAATTTTACTTTATTTGAGAGAGCAAGCGCGTGTGTAAGTGGGGGGAGGGGCAGAGGGAGCAAGAGAGTCTCAAGCGGACTCTGTGCAGAGCGCAGAGCCCGACACGGGGCTCGATCTCACGACCTTGAGATCATGACCTGGGCCGAAATCAAGAGTCAGATGCTTAACTGACTGAGCCACCCAGGCGCCCCTCAGATTTTTTTTTTTTTTTTTTTAATATGCCTTGTTGGTAAATCTAGGAATCGTTTCAGTAACCTCAGTGGTAGGTACCATCAGAACAGGGTTTGAGTCCTTAGTCTTTCTGACTCTGGGTCTTGAACTTTTAGCCACTGTGCTTTGTGCAGTCTAGCACAAAGTAGGCAGTCAAGACTGTCAGTGGAATGGAAGACAAGGCTTTCCTCCTGGTGGCCCCGCTGAAGGGGGCCCCACTGTGCACAGTGCAATGGCACCTCTTCAGCGGGGGTACCCCCTTCTGTGGTGGTGGGTGCGACAGCTGGGGTTGTGGCCCAGTGCCTGTGTGGCCCCATCTGGAGCACTGGATCCTCCGGGTCCCTGCCCTCAGAGCCTGCTAGCAGCTTGGGAGGCTTAGGTGACAGCCTCCCACCTATGGCACAGGCTCCAGGAAGGGAAGAGCAGTCAGGGAAGGAAAGCCCAGGGATGGAGGGAGAGCTTGGGTAATTGGAGAAAGGTCCTACAGGACCGGCCCAGTTTTGGCAGGGCAAGGCGTACTATGACCATCTGTCTTTTCTTTGACCTCGGGATGCCCCTCTTCCTGTCTGAGTCAGACATACATTTCACTTGACATCTAGCAGGTGAGGAGAGCCCCTGAGTGCTCCCTGGGCAGTGGGGGGGTGGGGTGGGGGTGATTCTGCCCCCAGGTGGGGAGCTGTCTGGCAGTGTGGGCTGTCACCCACAGATGCACAACCAGGGTGAGGGTTCCAGCCCTGCTTATGGGGTAGCACGGTTCCTGGGACTGAGTGACCACAAAGTGCTCATGCTGCTTGTGGTTCTGTGTCACCCCACCTCTGCCCCTGAGCAGGAGAGGTTGGAGAGGAAGAAGAGAAGGCACCCCTGCCCAGCCTGGATGTTTTCCTGAGCCGGTACACAAGTGAGGACAACGCCTCCTTCCAGGAGATCATGGAGGTGGCCAAGGAGAAGAGCCGGGCACGCCACACGTGGCTTTACCAGGCCGAGGAGGAGTTTGAGAAGGTGTCCTTGGGTGCGGTGGCATGGGCATCCTCTGTCAGGGTGAGGGAGTCCTGGGGCCAGGGGCACAGTGCCTGGGGACCTCTCTGACCCTCACTTTCCCCCTGTGATGCAGAGGCAGAAAGATAATCTTGCGCTTCCGTCGGCAGAGCACCAGGCCATCGAGAGCAGCCAGGCGGGTGTGGAGACCTGGAAGTACAAAGCGAAAAATTCCCTCATGTACTACCCAGAGGGTGAGCAGGCGGGGCTGGTGGGCAGCATGGGGTGGGGCTGGGTGTTTGGATCTGGCCTTCAGGGTGTGTGTATCTGTGCTGCCTGGCATACTGGGCCCCGGAGGGGTTCTGCTCTGCCTCTGTCAGTGAGGGAGTGAGGCTGCCCCCCGCTTTGCCCGGCTTCATGCTTCTGTTCACCGGGGGATGACTTGGCCTCTCCCTCAAGCCTTGAGCATGGGGCAGTGGTGGGGCCTCCCCACCATCTGACACCGCTAACACCTCTTCTCGATCCACCAGGCGTCCCTGATGAAGAGCAGTTGTTTAAGAAGCCGAGGCAGGTGGTGCATAAGAATACTCGCTTCCTCAGGGATCCCTTCAGCCAGGCCCTGAGCAGGTCCCAGCTGCAGCAGGCTGCCGCCCTCAATGCCCAGGTGAGTGGCCGGGGCTGGCTGTGGGCAGCCACCACTCTTCTGATCTTGCTTTCTTTTCTTAAATTAGTACGTTCTTGGGTTTGGCGGAGCCTAGCAGTATGTGAGTATTTGCGGCTCCTGTATGGCAGGGTCCTGAGTCTTTTCTTGACCGGTATGGGCTTCCACTGGGGCACTGTCTTGGCCAGAGACGTTCTGTGGGTCAATTCAGTGCCAGCTTCCTAGGGGACAAGGACATGAGAGAAGAGAGACTGCTGGGAGCCAGCCCAGGCTGGCCAGACCCACACCCATTCGCCAGGCAGGGCTGGGGTAGGTGGAGTGGGTAGGCTGGGGTAGGGTGAGGCTTGGTGGGGCAGACAGCAGGGATGTCTGAGCCGGGGAGTCACGGTGCAGTGGCGACTCCAGTGGTCATGGGGTTGAAGTGGGAGAGGCAGGAGGTGGGGAGACTATTCCGGTGGCTTCTGCAGGTGCCTTGTGGGAAAGAGGTCAGAGCACATGTGCCAGTAGTCAGTGTGGCTTCCTGTTGGGGCCTAAGTCAGTAGCTGCTTTCAGCTACTGTGGGGTGTGGACTGAGGCCAAGGACCCCGGCGCTGCTCTGCATGGAAGGAGGGGGAGCTTCCCTTGCTCTGATGCCTGCTCTGACAGGTCCTTAAGGTCTTTGCAGGGGCCGGGGTCCTTCCGCTCTTTCTCCAGCCCTCGAGCTCTGGGTCTGGATTTGCCAGACCAAGGAGGGGAAGATTTGCCAGCATGTTCCTGTGCCTTTGCCCATCAGCTAGCTGTGGGGAGGAGGCTTGGGCCCCCCTGACACCAGTCTCTCTTGTTTGTTCTAGCACAAACAGGGCAAGGTAGGCCCTGATGGCAAGGAGCTGATACCCCAGGATTCCCCACGAGTGGGCGGATATGGATTTGTTGCAACTCCCTCTCCTGCCCCTGGTGAGATGTGAACCTGCTGGCAAGCGGGCCCCCTGATGGGACTGCCTGTGGGGAGGTGGGCTGCTCAGGTGGCTCTGGGCACTGTTGACACTTCGCCATGTCTGCCACATGCCTCGTGGGACTCGGGGACCCCATGTCCCACCTGTGCAATGTCAGGGCTCAATGGGGCTGTTTGGGTATTCTAAAAGCCCCCCCGTGTGTCCCCTCCTTTGGGGTGGGGTGCCATAGCAACCTCCAGGAGGGCCTGGTGACCATGTGCTAGGACGGGAGCCTAGCTGAGCCAGCCCAGCTTCTCTGGGGAGCCCCCTTCCCGGGCTAAGCCCCACAGCTGTCAGGGCCCAGGCCTGCTTTGGGCCTAAAGTAGCCTTAGTAGGAGGAGCTGGGGTTCCAGAGTCCCAGGGAAGGAGAGTGGGCCAGCTGCCAGCCTTCGTGTTAGCTGGGACATGCACGGTGGGAGCTGGCTTTCATAGGAGGGAGGGCCTGGCAGTGCCCCCACCTGCGTCCCCTGGCCTGAGGTGACTGAGCTCTCCATCTGCAGGTGTGAACGAGTCGCCACTGATGACCTGGGGGGAAGTTGAAAACACTCCCTTGAGAGTTGAAGGATCTGAAACCCCCTATGTGGACAGGACGCCAGGGCCAGCCTTCAAGGTGGGTCATGGTGAGGGGAGCTCACATGGGACCCTGAGTAGACACATGTCCTTCGGAGCACTTGTAGCTCGATGCACAGAGGATGGTCTAGCTGTCACTGGTCAAAGCAGAACCAACTGAAGGGCTAAGCCGTGCTCCAGGCTGCACACCTATGCATCACTGCGCTTCTGAAGAAGACCAGGGCACTGAGGACAGGTGTTGGGTGGAGGTAGGGACTCGGGTGTGGGGCCAGGGCACCAAAGCCATGGCCCTCTGAGCCTACAGGCTGGTGGGCCGGGAAGGGCCCTGGAACCCCAGTGTTCCGTGGGCTGTGGTTTGTGTCTTCAGAAGGATTGCGTGTTTGCAGAGGGAGGCCTCTGGTTACAGGAGAGCATGTGTTGGGAGGCAGCAGTTTTGTAGAAGTTGTCAGAGGGCGGGGTCATGAGGCCTGGAGCAGGTAGGGCAGGGAAGCTGGCTGCCAGGTGGTTTGTGGAGATGAGGTAGCCTAGGATGAGCCCAGAGAGGCTTTGAGAAGGCAAGGCACTGTGGTCTGCATGGTTTGTTGGGGAAACTGAGTGACTGGCATAGTTTGGAACAGGAAGGAAGAGAAGTCGCTGGAAGCTGAGAGCATGCAGTCCTGTTCTCGGGGTGCTGGGCCAGCACCCCCAACTTGGAGTGCTGGGAAATCATAGGAGGCAGAGGTCAGTGTTGTTGCAGAGAGCAAAGGGCGGGGGTAATGTCATCTGCTTGAAACCCCAAGGGGTCGGGCATGGAACCTGGGATTAATGTAGATCTGCTGCATGGGGAGCTAGGTTCGAGGTTGTCTTGAACCAGTTCCTCTAAACACTTGCAGCGTACAGTTTGAAATGCAACAGAAAAAGAGATCTTACTCACTGTAGCGGCAGAAATTTAGAACAACTAACAATACCTTAGCTTTTGTGAAGAAACCACAGGCTAGTGCTGCAGGCTCGCAGAAGGAAAATTGGAGGGTGTGGGCCACACCGTGGGGCCTCCCCGGTATAGTACCACTCTTGTTCTGGGAGGCAGTGCATGTCCACACAAAACACGTGCAGATGGTTTTGGCACCTTGGTTCTTAAATTTGTCTGGGACACGAGAATAACCAAGAAAAGCCGGAGAGAGGAGTGCCGGCAGGCGTCTGGGCATGCTGCAGGTATGGGGTTGCCAGAAGTCTGCCCCGATCCTGGGGCCTGCCAGGCAGCAGGGTAGAGCTTCTGAACAAAACCTCAGTCCAAATCTGAATTCAGGGTACGGGACGGATGACAGTTCAAATTGTGCTGCGCAATAGCGTATTTGGATATAAAGTGCCTGATACATATTGCAGAACAAATTCCTCAAATGGAAGCGTTAAGCGTAGAAAACAATTACGTGTAGACAACAAGAAGAAAATCATAGTCAATACTTAATCTGGCATTAAGGCAGGAAGGAGTAAAGCGAAGAGAGCCGGTCACAGAGGAAGCAGGGGGTGGATGATACTCTATGAAGCGGTGGACTTAAGTACAGCAAAGAAAACCCGTCATAAATAACACTGAAAGCAAGTAATTGAGAAGGCGTTTGTATGGCAGAGCTTAACGTAACTGGGGGGAAACTGTAAGGAAACAAACAAGCACTTGGTTAAAAAAGTACGACAAGGACCCATTTCGGGAAGTTCTGGAAAGAAACACGGAAAGTTGAAGGATGTTAAAGTCAGCAGACGGTTCACTCCGGTCATCAGAGGGAAGCAGATTCAAACAAGACTTCCTTCTTCCCTAGAACACCGTCGGGGGTTCCTAAGTCGGCAGTGCTGGCTTGCAGGGAACCGTGTTGGGCAGTGGGAGGCCCAGGCCCTTGGCGGGTGGGCAGTTCAGGCGAGCTGGCCGGGGGCTTTTAGGGAGGCGGCAGCGGATTGTGGGGATCACGGGGCGCCACGGGGAAGAGGCAGGTGCCCCAGCAGCAAGGGACTGCCTGGCTGGCTGGCAGGCCACGCACACACCTGCTGCCTTGTAGATCCTGGAGCCCGGCCGCAGGGAACGGCTGGGGCTGAAGATGGCCAACGAGGCTGCCGCCAAGAACCGAGCCAAGAAGCAGGAGGCCTTGAGGAGAGTGACGGAGAACCTGGCCAGGTGAGGAGTGCTTGACCTGCACAGGTGGGGGTCTCTCCCTGTTCCCGCTTGGCCCGGGGGTTCTGTGGTGGGTCCTGTGGCAGCTCCTCTGGTCCGGGCGTGGCCTGTATGAACCAGGATGCAGGGCCCCTCTCCGTCTTTTCCTTCTTCAACCACCTCCTCAGCACATCCCTAAGAGGCACCTTTGGGCCCCGTGTCCCGCTAAAAGCTCTTGTCAGCCCTATGGAAACAGGTGTGTCGTTCTCCGTGGAGAGAGTTGGGGTCCATCCCAGCTCCACATCCGAGTACAGCACCACCACTTGACCTTAAGTTTGGCTCTACAGCTGTGTGCCAGGCCATCGGGTGTCCTCAGCCCATAATGACCACACATCTCCCATGTATCTTTGTGGGGCCGTGGGAAGCCCCACTGCTGGCAGTGCCTGGTTGGGCCTAATGGTGCCTCTTTCACCCACCCCCTTCCACCCCAGCCTCACTCCCAAAGGCCTGAGCCCAGCCATGTCCCCAGCCCTGCAGCGCCTCGTGAGCAGGACGGCCAGCAAGTACACAGACCGGGCCCTGCGGGCCAGCTACACCCCATCTCCAGCACGCTCGACCCACCTCAAGACCCCAGCTGGTGGGCCTCAGACCCCCACGAGCACACCAGCTCCTGGCTCTGCGGCACGCACCCCCCTCAGCCAGGACCCAGCCTCCATCACGGACAATCTGCTGCAGCTCCCTGCCCGGCGCAAAGCCTCAGACTTCTTCTAGGGCCAGGCCTGGGCCGGGCCTGCGGAAGCTCTGTGGAGTCTGCAGGGCAACTGCCCATTTGGCAGAGGACTCCGGCCTTCTGGGGACCCAGGCCCAGGCCAGAAATGGTGACTGCCCGAGGAGCCACCGAAAAGAGGCCTGCTGGCACAAGACTTGCCCCCACGGCCCTCGGGGTGTATCCCAGGGCCTCGTTGATACTGTTTTCTATAGAACCCCTGCCTGTTTCTATCTAGCCGTCATTAAAGAGCACGTAAGCACAGTCTGGCAGGACCGTCTCTCCGGCCCGCTCCGCACGGCCTTCAGGCTGCCCTCGTGCCCACATCAAGGGCTCAGGACTGCAGGCCTCCCTGGGAGGAAGCTTCTGGGTGAGGTGAACTTGGAAGTCCAGGGTCTCTGGCCTTTCCTGCCACTACCTGCATTGCTTTCTGTGGCCCCCCTGGGGCTTGGAACCTGCCTCCTGCACTGAGCTCACAGCAGGTTGGGCCCTGCTCCCCAAGTTCTGTCCCCCTGATGGGAGGAGAGAGCCCTTGGAAGTTGTGCCCCTCAGGTTCCCCTGGGGCTCTGGGTCCAGGCCCGCAGCCTCCCCAGCTGGGCCTGGCCTGCGTGGTTTGCTGGTGACAGGGTTGCGTGGGTCCTATGTGTCGGACAACACATCACGTGTGGCACCTTCAAAGTGGCCCCAGCGTCACCTTCTCCAAGCACCTGGTCTCCAGCTCAGGTGGGGTGGGACTGTCTCTCTTCCTGCCCTTCCCTCACCCAGTGCTCCAGGCACCACCTTCCATACTCTGCTGAGTCACCAGCAGGAGTTGTGGGTAACAGTAACCTGGCCACAGTGTCAAAAAGCAATGGGGCCAGGCTCTACGCAGACCGGAGAGTATCACGTACACCACAGGCCACACTTGCCCATGACCTTGAGGGCTTTGGTGACGTGGGATATCCAAGCTGGCTTCCAGATGGGTCTCTTACAGCCTTAAGTGGGGTCAGGTTGGATCCTCTGAGGGGCTTGCACTGCCCAAGGAGACAGCATAGAATCTGTTCAGACCAGAGTCTTTCTTGTTTTGAGCATACCCAGCCCTGCCCTGGCTTGGGTATGTCTTGGGTTGTCCTGCATGTTTCCTCGCCGCCTCCGTGAGTGCTGTGTTCCCTGGAGGCTGGCTTGGGGCCAGTCATCTGCCTAGGCACCCACTAGTCTGTGCTCGACTGTGAGTTCCTGCCAGTTGCCAGGGGGCCAAGCCCCAGCCAAGCCCTGTAACTCACCAGGGGGCTGAGACTGGGCTCAGTGGGTGGGACCAGGACCAGGACTGCCCCGGAGGGTCAGGAAAAGTGTGGCCTTTGGTGCTTTTCCCCCATAGGGAAGGGGGGGCGTGGGCCAGAGCAGCATGGAGGCAGAGAGGTCTGAGTAGGTGTGTGATGCGGAGGGAGACGCTGTCCAGGCAAGGCCACTTAAGGCCAAGCACTGGCCCCCCCTGAGCACTGGCTGGTGTATGGGGTGGATAGGAAGGGCTGGGGAGGGCGTGGGTGAGAGGTCTGGGCTGGGGCTGTTCTGGCAAATGAAAGGGCACTCAAGGGGCGCCTGGGTGGCTCAGTCATTAAGCATCTGCCTTCAGCTCAGGTCACGATCCCAGGGTTCTGGGATCGAGCCCCGCATTAGGTTCCCTGCTCGGCGGGAAGCCTGCTTCTCCCTCTCCCACTCCCCCCCGCTTGTGTTCCTGCTCTTGCTATCTCTCTCAAATAAATAAATAAAATCTTAAAAAAAATAGGGGGCACTCAAGGGGCCAAGGTCACTGATCTCAACTGCAGGAATGGAGGGAGCGGAGTACATGGAGAAAGGGGCTGTCGGAGGGAGCGGGATGGGGTCAGGGTCAGGGTGGGCTGTGCTGTGCCTGAGCTGGAGAGACACGTGCAGCTGGCCAGCCCTGGAGGCGCTGGGCCCGGGGTGGGTTAGAGGGAGACCGTGGGGGCCTGGCTGTGGGCTGCTGCTGGGGTCATCTTGCCCACAGGGCCTCGCCATGAGTCTGCCTGTGCCCAAGCACCAGTCCCTGCACCCCTATGCTGGAGACCCCCGCGCCGCAGGGAGGGTGGTTGGCTGAGTCCTAGAGAAAAAGACTCCTCACGGGGCACTCTTGATGCTTGTATACACTTTGTGGTTTATTTGGTGGTCAGTAATTAATGTCTTTGCTACTAAGTGAAAGAAAGCTAATAGAACGTAATCAAAATAGTGGTTTAATTGACAGATTTTACTTGTTCCTTGCACCTGTGCCGCCTTCAGCTCCTACTGCTTATTTAGTTTATGTGGGTGCACACCATGCATCACGCCCCCCGGGCCCTCAGCACCGCTAGGTGCTTGCTTTCCCCACCTCGGCTCCAGCGGCATGATGATCTTTTGCCTTGGAGGTCTCGGCCAGCCTGTCCTCCATCTTGTGCTCGTTCTCGGGCACCACCAGCAGCCGGTGCTGGGTTTTGGCCCCCAGCTTGTGGTCCGGCCGGTGCTCGGGCTGCGAGCCTGCCCGGGTGTCCAGTTTGCACACGGTCCGGTACTTCCCCTCACCCTCCCTCTTGAAGGAGGCAGAAGACATGGCTTTGGGCTTGGGGGGCTGCAGCCATGAGTGGCTGAGGATCTCATCGATGTGTAGCCGCCGGTTGACGTCCGGCTGCAGGATTCGGTAGATGAGGTCCTTGCACTCGCCCGTCAGGTTGTTGGAGTGGGGGAAGTCCACGCGGTGCTCCTTCTGGATGCGCAGCATCTTCTTGATGTTGGAGTCGTCGTAGGGCATGGAGCCACAGACCATGATGTAGAGGATCACGCCCAGGCTCCAGATGTCATACACCTTGGGCTGGTAGGGGATGCCCTGTAGCACCTCGGGGGCCGCGTACGCCGCCGACCCGCAGAAGGTCTTGCTGAGGATGATGCGGCCACTGCCGTCCCGCAGGCAGCGCTTGGAGAAGCCGAAGTCAGACAGCTTGATGTTGAAGTCCTTGTCGAGGAGAAGGTTCTCGCACTTGAGATCTCGGTGGACAACGTCCAGGTCGTGGCAGTACTTGACGGCTGAGGAGAGCTGGTGGAACATCTTACGAGCCACATCCTCATGCAGCGCCCCCCGACACTTGATGAACTCGAGGAGGTCGCCCTGGACCCCGAGCTCCATGACAATGTAGATGCGCCCATCAGAGGTCTCAAAGATCTCGTAGGTCTTGATGATGGAGCGGTGGTTGACGGTTGCCAGGATGTCCATCTCCCGAGGAAGGAATCTCTCCACGAAGTCGGTGGGCGTCTTCTTGCGGTCGATGATCTTGACCGCCACGTTGAACTTGAGGCGCTCAGAGTAGGCAGATTTGACTTTTGCGTACGAGCCCTTGCCAAGATTGATGCCCACGATGTAACCCTTCTTCCTTAGGACCGCGGCATCATCCATGGTGCCAGGAGCGGCTAGCGCCGCTGCGCTCTACATCCCCTCCCCACGTGGGCCAGCAGGCATTGTCCTCATTTACACTGTGGGGAGCCGCCTGGCTGGGCTGGGCCTGGACTTGGAGGGGTGGAATGCTCAGCATTGTCCCCGTGTGACTTCAGCATGTGAAGTCATAAAGCCAGCCTGGCTTTATGTAGGGACTGAGCTGGGGGAAATGGGGCCCCTGGAACCCTGGAAGCCAGGCTGGCCTGGCAGGAGAGCCCACTCCCCCCCGCCCACTAGAAGGAAGCCGGCACCCAGGACTGCGGTAACCCTCCCTGCTCCTCCTCGCTGTGGCTTCCTTGTCATGAGTCAGGCCCAAGGGAGGGCCACCCAGGTCAAGCCAGAGTGCCGGCCCCATGCCTATTTCCTTCTCCTGGCTGTGCGGACTGACCCCACTAGGTCCGATTGGTCCATGCCCCACTAGGGCCGATTGCCCGCAGCTTCTTTGGGGTGTGAAGAAAACCCTCTCTAGGACTTTTGTCCTTGGAACGGGTGGTGCCTGGGAGGAAGGGCACTGGTCTGGCCAGCCTTGTGAACGAAGAGCAGCTCCTATTCGGGGTAGAAGGCTGGGCAGAGGAGTGCCACTGTGGCAGGCGGGGTGTGTGTGGGGTGGGAGGGCCGGCAGGGCCCTGGGCCCCAGACTGGCAAATGCGTGTTCTGAGGGCTGGGGCCTGCCTGGAGGATGGGCCAGGCCTCAGTCAGGTAGAGGAGATGGTGAGGCATCCAGGCAGGGGAGAGCCTGCGAGAGGTGATGGCTTGTCCTGAGAATCGCTGAGTCTTACAGTCTGGAGGGAGGGTGGAGGAGAAGGGAGGTGGCGGGCAGCCATTTCAAGGCCTGGAGCCAGAAGAACCATGACCCAAGTCACATTTTTTTTTTTTAAAGATTTATTTATTTGACAGAGAGAGACAGTGAGAGAGGGAACACAAGCAGGGGGAGCAGGAGAGGAAGAAGCAGGCTATCCGCCGAGCAGGGAGCCCGATGCGGGGTTCGATCCCAGGACCCTGGGATCATGACCTGAGGCGAAGGCAGACGCTTAACGACTGAGCCACCCAGGTGCCCCCCCCAAGTCACATTTTAAGATGGTCCCTGACAGAGTGCCAGGAGAATGGGCTTCGGGGTGAGTGGAGGCCAGTACCTTTGACCAGATGAGAGGAGGCTGGCCCAGGGTGGGCCTGGAAGGACGGTGGTAGAGGGAGACAGAGGGTCTGGTGCACTGACCTCTGAGTGGGCAGGGCCTTGGCCGGAGCTTTGGTGCTGGGGGTCCCGGTAAGAGCAGACTCGGGGATGGGGGGGTCCTGAATTATGTCACTCTGGACCTTTGTGAGGAGCAGGCATGTTGTGGCCTGGTGGACCCCTGGCATTTGCGTCTCTCAAGCTGTCTTGCACCTGAAAGCAACGTGAAAACCCTTTTGTTTTTGCTTTGGGAACTGGCATCTTATGTGTGTCTCCTTGGGTGCTTTGGAAGCCCTGCTGCTCATTTGTTCTCCATCACAGGCATCCTGTGCCCACACGTGGGCGTGCCATGTGCTCAGTGTTCAGGGGAGAGGGGGAGGAGGAGGCTTGTGTGTGGGTGGTCGGGAGGGTTGGTGATGGAGGAGCCAGAGTGCAGAGGATCTGTAGGGCCCTGCCGGGTTGGTGAGGGGTAGGACATGCCAGGCAGATGTGTGGACCCACCTGGGGTACACGGGGAGCTCCCTGCATCTGGAGGTTCATGGGGAAGATCTCCAGGGTGGGGCAGCTAGAGTTCAGATGCCAAGTAGGAGTAGACTGCCCTCCCTGAGGCCCGCTCCTGGCTCTTTGGAGCTTCCGTTGCAGTAGCTTTGGCTTGATGCCTGCTCTCTCCTGGGACGTCTCTGGCAGAAATGACCAGAACTTCACTCCTTTGCCTCCCAGAAGGGACTGGCTCCGAGGATTTGCAGGCCAGGACCCAGGAGCATGACAGTCTCCTCTGCCTTTCTCTTGCACTCCCGAATGTTCTGTCTGGGGCGCCTCCTGCATGTCTGCCTTTTCGGCTGACTGCTGACCCACCCACTTTCCCCTTTTTTGTGGATTCCGCTTTCTCATACTCTGCCCTTGCCCAGGACAGTGTGGCCTCTTTGGTTCTCAGGGACGCGGTAGAGGAGGCACAAGCTGAGCTGCTTGGGGCGGTGAGTAGGTGGCTTCACCCAGCACACGCACGCCGAGGCAGGTCCTCCTGGTGTGCCCCGGGTGGGAAGTGTTCCACTGGACCTGGGGCCTCCAGGGGGCACTCCCAGCCTGCAGCCCTGTGCGTGGGAGACCCACAGACTCTGGCAAAGCCACTTCTCTCTGAGTTTCGGTTTCCTCCATTTCTCTACTCACCCTATAGGCATTTGAGGGTTGGTTCCAGATGCTGGGGTTCACTGATGAACTAGACAGGACCCATGCCTTCCTGAAGCCCAGAGGACAGGGAGCTCCTGTGTCACACCAGTGGTGGCTGCACCGTGACACAGGAATGCGGGGCTGTGAGGGAAAAACTGGACTGGGTTTGGGGAGGCTGGGAGGGCTGAGGTCTGAGGAGTTAGCTACATGGAGGGGGACGAGGACCTGCTAGAGCTCATCATGGCTTGAAAGGACAGAGTGGTGGGAGTGTGCAGGGGTGGGACTGTGGGGGCCATGGTGAGGGTCTTGATCCTAAAGCCTTGGGGAAGGTCACTGATGGGGTCTGAGTCAGGGCTGACCCCAGGAATGGCCCCAGAATGTGAGGCCATCCGGGAAGGAGTGGGCTTCAGTCACCTGGGCTGCCACTCTGTGCTGTGTGATCTCAGACAGTTGCCTCTCTGAGCTGTCTCTCCACCTGTAAAGCACACAGAAGATGCTCCTTCATGGGGCCCCTCCTGCCCAAGGCTTGCCTTCTGGCTACGCTATAGTGAGTTGCTCCCAGGCCCCTCTTGCTGCATGTTGCCTGCTGCCCCAGTGACCACAACAAGCCACAGATGACCAAGGCGAGGAGGTTCATGAGCCTCTCCTCAGGATGTCCGCACTCCAGCCACTGGATGATCTGCATGACGCTGGGTTCCTGGGGCCTCTGGGGAAAACTGGATGGCTCCGCCAGTATTACCCAGGGCCAATTCTGCACCTGGACCTCAGCACTCACAGGCCTGCCCCAGCAGAGCTTATAGTGGTGGGCTGCCGAGCTCAGAAGGCTTTGTGGAGGCCATGGCCCCTCAGCTGATCCTGGAGACATGGGTAAGGTCTGCAGGGGTGCATCTACGAGCATGATTATGGCATGTGTATGTGGGGGTGTGAGGATGAGGGAGGGAGCTGGGAGGCCAGGAGGAGGCCAGACCTGGGATGCCAAGGCCGTGCACTGGGATCCTTCCCGAGGGCAGCGGGATCTGGACCGTATGCAGGAGGGAGGCTCTGGTCACTGGGGGAATCATGGGGCGGGTAGAGGCCTTGATGGTAGCTGCACTGCGTGTTCACGACAGACTCCCAGGAGCACGGAGATAGGAAGACATAGAATGTGTGAAGGTGGCTGTGGGGAGGGCGGGAGCCAAGCGGAGAGGTGGCATGGATGTGTGGAGGGGTGCAAAGAGAGTAGGGCCGGGCCACTCACTGGACCTCGCTTCTCCCAGGGCCTGGAGTTGGAGTCTTTCTAAGACACCAATGTGGGGTGGGGGCAAGTCTGAAGGCACTTGTCCTCTTGATGTGTCAAACCCGCAGGTCCACGTGAGGTTGTCCAGAGTGAGTGCAGAGCAGGAAGAGAAAGGGGCTGCCGTGGCTGAGGTGAGAAGGAACAGGCTGCGAATGACATGGGTGGGCCGTGCAGGGCAGGGCAGCCAGCGATGCTAAATGCAGGGCTGTGCCCTCTAAAGAACACCGATGGCTGCAGGGCACAGGCCTGCATAGTGAGCACACCTGTCCTCTCTCCTCGACAATGTCTGCTTATCCACTCCGGCGTGGAGCATCACCTCTGGGGACAGACTGGGACTAGAGGGGAAGGGGATGTGGTCGAGACCACACAGTGACTGTGGGGTACGTAGGCTGGGTGGGGCTGGGCCATCCAGCTGCACTCCCCCGCCACTTCTCCTGGGCAGGGGGAACGACCACAAGCAGGATGACTCAGGGTGTGCCCAGAACTGGGTGCTGGCTGGCCATGAGGGAGCCCTGGTGGACAGAATGAAAGAAATGAGTGGCCTCCCAGGGTGGGGAGCTCCAGAGGGGCTGAGAGGCTGGTCCACCTGCCCCCTGCAGGCCCCCTCCCCACCGGCAGCCTGTGGAGTCCGTAGCGCTGGGACGTTGAGGGCCCAGATCCTCAGCCCCAACTGCAGGGAGCCCCCGTGCCCCCTTGCCCTTCCCAGCACCGGACTCATGGCCTCCCTCTTGAAACAGCGTCTTCCTTGCTCAGCTCTCTGCTCTGGTCCGGGGCCTGAGGTCACAGTCAGGGCTGGGCACACAGGGATGTATTTTCCCAAACTGGAGGCGAAATGCGGTGCGATCCGAGAGTGGGGAGCCGGGGGGGGGGCGGCAGGGAGTGCAGGGTCCTCTCCCTGGATGAGAACTCAGTCAGCTAGGGCAAAGACATTCACCTTGGGGTCTGCACTAATGTAGTGATTTATTGCTTCTTTAGCCATGTGGGTTACCAAGTTCAAAGGGAGGGAGATGAAACTGATGAAAATAGTGGCTCATCCAGGACCGTCTTCCTTCTTTGGCTTGTCCCTTGCTTTCTTTGGAGCTCAGGCTCAAAGCCATGAGCTCTGCTTCATTCCCTGCTGGCCCCCTGGGCCAAGAGAGGCACGCTAGGTGTGTGTCTCTGAAGGCTGTGGGAGGGCCTCTTCCTCTGTCTCTCTGCCGGGCAGCTCTCCATCAAGGCCCATGGTGTCCAACTGCCTTGACACCGGCACTTTCCACATCTCCTCCTCGTTGGGTTTTGGTTCGGACTGTGTCTCGGGCTGTGCCTCCTCCCGGGGCTCCAGCTTGGAGGCAGACTTTTTGTCAGGGGTCTCAGGGGTCCACGAGGGCTCAGGGCCCCGGGAGGTCTCCCCCTCCTTGTTGATGGCCTCAGAGGACTGGCCCCGTGCCTTGGGCTGCACCCAGCAGTGGCTGAGGATCTCGTCGATGTGCAGCCGCCGGTTGACGTCCGGCTGTAGCATGCGGTAGATGAGGTCCTTGCACTCGCCCGTCAGGCGCTTGGAGCGGGGGAAGTTGACGCGGTGCTCCTTCTGGATGCGCAGCATCTTCTTGATGTCGGAGTCGTCATAGGGCATGGAGCCACAGACCATGATGTAGAGGATCACGCCCAGGCTCCAGATGTCATACACCTTGGGCTGGTAGGGGATGCCCTGCAGCACCTCGGGGGCCGCGTACGCCGCTGACCCGCAGAAGGTCTTGCTCAGAGTCAGTCGGCCGCTGTCGTCCCGCAGGCAGCGCTTGGAGAAGCTGAAGTCGGACAGCTTGAGGTTGAAGTCCTTGTCGAGGAGGATGTTCTCGCACTTGAGATCTCGGTGGACGATGTCCAGGTCGTGGCAGTACTTGATGGCCGAGGAGAGCTGGTGGAATTTCTTGCGAGCGTCATCCTCGTGCAGGGCCCCCCGGGTTTTGATGAACTCGAGGAGGTCACCCTGGACCCCGAGCTCCATGATGATGTAGACCTTGCCTTCTGATGTCTCGAAGATCTCGTAGGTCTTGATAATGGAGCGGTGGTTTAGCATGGCCAGAATCTCAATTTCCCGGGGAAGGAATTTCTCCAAGAAGTCTGTGGGGGCTTTCTTGCGGTCGATGATCTTGACTGCCACGTTGAACTTCAGGCGCTCAGAGTAAGCAGATTTGACTTTTGCGTACGAGCCCTCTCCCAAATTTATCCCCATGATGTAGCCTTGCCGCTTGAGGACGGCAGCGTCATCCATGGTGCCAGGAGCCCCCAGTGCCTCTGAGGCTGCCCTTTACATCCCCGCGGGATATGGGCCAGCAGTGTCCTCATTTACACTGTGGACAGAGAGTCCTCTGGGCTGGCTGGGCCTGCTGTCCCTGCCTCTTAGAGGCCAAGACTCTGGGGTGGAACGTTCAGCATTGTCCCCCAGGTGACTTCAGTGGGTGAAGTCATAAAGGAGTGCCCTTGGGGAATGAGGCTCTGGCCTGAGCCACTTGGACTTGGAACCCTGGAAGGCCAGCCAGGGGGCTGGAGTGGACCAAAGGCCAGCGGAGAGTGGCCTTGCACTTGGCTGAGACCCGAGGTAGGAGGCGGCTGTGGGGAACACATCGGTCTGCTGGTGCTTCCAAACGAGGACCCAGGCCTCCTTGGGTTGATTATCGCAACATGGGGCATCCCAGGAAATCCAGGGTGGATGGTCATATTAGTCTGAGTCCCGGCAGGAAACAAAAGACATACTCAAGTTAGGGTAATCTGAGGAGAGTTTAATAAAGTCATCTTACAAAGGTGGGAGTGGAGTGTAGGGTACCCCAAGGGTAGTAACAGACCCCTGGAAGAAGGGAAGGTTGGTCACTGGAAACTGGGAAGACTGTAGAGGCAGTGACTCCACAGGGAGGGAGCTGGGGAAAAATAGCCGTGACCTTTTTTCCCTCCCTTCAGCCCTAGAGGTCCTTGGTGGTGTCAACACAGGCTGCCTGCAGGCTGTGTGGGAGGGCCAAAGGTAGAGGTGGATCAGGAGGGGCCGTGAGTCGTTGCCCCAGTGGTGACTGCTATTTTGGAAGCCAGGGCTTTGTCTTCTCCCTGCATGGTGTGGCTGGACTTTTCACCTTCCTGTCCTGCTCTCCCCATCCGAACCTTTGCTGGCTTGCTTCTCCGACAGTGGCTCTGCAGGGGGCACAACTGGCAGGGATATCTGCTTTTACCTCTGAGTTCCCTCCGTGGGGTCTGCCCAGCCTGTAACCCTGGCTTGGCTCCCCGCGCACACTGAAGGTTGGGCTTGGATCGCTCCGAGTGCCGCAGCTGCTCCTGGGAATGCTCCATGAGACAACACCGGCAGCCGGGACAGTGTTGGACAGGGACCACTGTCTCTGCTGGCCGTGGGGCCCCTCTGCTGTGACAGGCCCTTTCTCTAGCACCTGCTACAGGCCACGCCCTGAGGGAGCAGGAGTGGGAGCAGGCAGGTCTGGCCTAGCCTTGGCTTTTATCTTGGCCAACTCCACTCAGAGGGAGTGGGTACCTCTCTCAGGGACCCCAAGTATCATAGGCTGGAATCCTGGGACATTCAGGAGGATTATGCCTTGAAGGGACTTGGGAGGATTGCTCCTGGGGAGCAAGTTGGCGGGGCTGGGGGTGGGCCAGGCTAAAATGGGCCCCCTGTTCTCTGCTCCCATCTTCACCCTCTTCCCCAGCTCTGACACCCTGTGCCAGGCCTTGTGTGTGTGTGGCTGGTGGTCTTTCCATTGGACAGCTTGCTCCTCTCCTAGTGAGACGCTGCATCTGCTGTGTTTGCCTCGTCACTCTGTTCCCTGACAGATGTGAGGCCAGCACTGGGAGCATGGTGGAACTGAGGCTTTCCTCCCTGCAGATGTGGCCTGCTGTGGCAGCAACTGTGCCCAACATTCCTCCCCCCCCCCCCACACTGTGTAGGCAGGGCTCTTCCTTCAGAGGCCAGCCTTGCTCCACAGTCTAAGATCTGGGTTTCCCTGTCAGCTCCTCTCGTATGACACTCCTGTAGGCTATTTCCTCACCTGAAACATTTTCAGGACTGTGTGCTGGTGAAGCCACACCTGCCTGTTCCTTACAGGGTGGCTCCTCCATTACCCCATCTTCCCACTTCCTCAAAGCTTGTATGCGTTCCTCCCGTTTTCCTCATCCCTTCTCCGCAGCGGTTCTGCCTTTAGAGGACCACTTTAGGGAGCACTCTTGGGCCGCCGACCGGATTTGGGCCTGTAGGTATGAGAGGTGTGCCGACCCCTCCTGCCCCAGGGTCTTCTTGCTTCACCGCGGACCACCTCGGCTCCCCGTCCCTACCCTCTTCCTTCGGGCTCCGCCCCCTGGGCTGCTCCCCGCCTCTCCGCTCCTCACCTCATCGGTCCCACTGCGCCCCGCCCCTTTCTGTATCCGTCGTCTTGGCCGGGTTACCCCTCCCCCACCGCCCCTGCCCTGCGCATCCTGCCCTGGGATCCCCGCCCTCAGTAGGTCCTACCGCCCAGGCTCCACCCCCCCGAGTCCCACCTCTCCGCTTAACCAATGGCACACTTAACTCCTTATAGTCCCGCCCGCCCGTCGGGCCCACCTCCCAGGCCCCCGCCCCTCCCCGCCGTCCCAGCCTCAGGCCTCGCCCCTTTCGGGTGCAACCGCCCAGGCTCCGCCCCCCGCCCGGCCAAGGGTCCACACGCATTGGGAGCGTGCAGGCCCCGCCCCCCGCCTCGGCACTCATTGGCCGGCGCCGGAGGCGCGGGCGGGGGGCGGCGCGGAGCCGAGCAGGACGGCCGCCATCTTGCGCGGAGCCAGAGTCGGAACCCGAGACTGAGGCGGAGAGTACCCGCCAGTCCGCGGCCCAGTTTAGCCGCGGCTTAGCCGGAGCCTTCTCCTGCCGCGCTTCCGCGCCCGGCCCCTAACCCTCTGCCCGGCCCGGTCCCCTGACCCTCAGCCCGGCCCGGTCCGGCCTCCCCGCGGGGTCACGCGGCCGCCCCGGGGACGATGAACGGAGGATAAATGGTGCCCAAGGCAGACAGCGGTGCCTTCTTGCTGCTCTTCCTGCTCGTGCTCACCGTCACCGAGCCGCTGCGGCCAGGTGCGCGGCGCGGTGGGGGCGGTGTGTGGGGGCGGGGGCGGGGCGGGGCAGGGCGGGCAGTGTGCGGGGCCGGGGTCGCCCGAGACGTCCCTCCACCGGGCGGGGCCGCTCCCCGGGAGGGCGTCGGCGAGGTCTGCCCCCGGGCCGCCGCGCCTCCCCCGCCCCCCGCTCGGGACCATGCCCCACACCCGGGACTGTGCCGAGAGTTTACCTGGGCTCAGAGCGTCTCGTACATCATGGAACTTTGTTCTCGAGGGATGTTACCTTTGGATCCGTGTCCGTGGAGCGCTGCGTGCTTTGAGATTGACGGAAGCGAGAGTGATGTGCGGGGCGCGACCTAACTTCTGGGGCCTGGGAGTTTTCTGGCCAAGGAGCTGCGCCCCTGGGGCGCGCCCACCTTGCCCAGCGGCTCGGGTCAGGCTGGAGGATCGAGAGAGAGCAGCTCGTGGAGGCACCAGGTTTCCCATGTTTTCCCTCAGCAGTGGTTTGGTGCCAGCGTCTCAGCTCTGGAAGCTCCTCGGCTGGAAAGCGGTAGCCGTGTCGCTTATTGTCACTCAGTGAGGTGTTGGCAGTTGAGAACTACTCAGCTCAGAGACCGGGCCCTCCGTGGTACTAGGAGTCCGCCAAGCATCGCACGCAGGAAGCAAGCTTCCTGGGATAGAGACTGGTGCTGCGGCCGGGTCTCCGCCGTCGGGGCCTGGGTGTTGCCAGGCACTTAGTAGTGTTCCTTAAAGGTGATAATTAAATGCTTTGGAGCTCCCCTCGGAACTTGTGTTTTTATAAGTAAGCTTGTGGTGGGGAATCAGAATCACGGCAGCTAGAAGGTCTGGGGTAATTTTTATTTTTGTTTCTTGTGTTCCCCCTCCTTCATTGTGGAAAAAACCCTGACCTTTTAGGTCAAAGAAAATGTTATTATATATTATGTATGTATAATATATAATGTTATACACGTACAGATTTATTGTCTTTATACCGCTGCAGTTGAAAGTATGACTCTTAATATTATTTTTTTATGGAGGAAGGGGCCCATGAAGGCAGAACTGTCCAGGGCTGTTGTCTGTGAGCTCTGTTGGGTCTCTCTGTGTAAAGGCAGGCTGGGGGGCACAGTGGTGTGCCACTCTCCATAATGCTTCAGCCAAGGCTTTCACCGCAGACCAGACACCTCTCTGCCTTTACTTGGTGGCCAAGGCCCTGGGCCCATGCTCAACCTGGAGTCACTCCAGTGATGCTTCTCTGGGCTCCCTTTGTAGAGCTGGTTGCCTGCTGCTTCTGATGGTTCTCTGGGCAGCAGGGTGACTGTTTGTGGGGTGACCTTAGTAGGAATGGAAGCCAGGACAAAGCCTACCTTTGGAGGGAGTATTGAATGGGCTCTTGAACCATGGAGCTAATGGATTTACGGCTTCTTGTGATTAAATTCTTTAGAAAACTTGTCTGTGTCTGTAGAGAGGTGAGACATCATTCTGTTCTGGCTCTTGGGTCCCAGTTTTGCCTGTCAGTCCCTCAGGTGGACCTTGAGGGACCAGGCCACACATCATGCTTGTCTTCCTTGGGGTGCCTCTGGTTCCAGGTCCAGCATCTCCTGCCTGGATGGTGGAGGTGACTGATGTCCCCAGCTCCCTTTCCTTTGTTGTCCATGTATCCTGCCAGCTGGCTAGCAACAATTCAGAAAAAGTTTTCAAGTCCTCACTGTCTGCCTACCACTAGGGATGCTCAAATGAACTGAATAAACCCCTTTCTCTAGGAGTGCCCTTTAAGTATGGAAGCAGAAGCTGGATGTAAATCAGGTCATCAAGTATGGGGGCTTAGAGGCAGGCAGCAGTGGTGGCGGGCCAGTCATTTGTACCCGTGAGGCAGGGGAGGGCTTCACAGGAGACCTCACATTTAGGTCTGAGTTGGGGCAGGGAGGTGGCTCTGGTTGAGGGAGCAAAGTTACCTTTTGCATTCCATGACTTTCCAGATCAGAACTTTGCAGTGACTCCTGGTGGTATCTTGAGTTGCTCTGCCCCCGGAGGGCTCCAACTGGTTCCCTGATTTTGACTGAGCAGCAAGGGCAGGTCTCACTTGGGGTCATATGTTCTCCTTGGGTGCTTGTATGTGCTCTGTGTCCTTCCAGGCAGGGGTCTGCTGACTGGTGCTTGTGAAGGAGACCTTCCCTGGTCTTCACCTGCATTCTTTCTATGGGAGTCCCAGCTTAGACCTGTACTTGGGTATGAGGAGGGCATCAGGCAGAACCTGCTTCCCAGGAGGGAGGGAGTCCGTGAGGACCAGGGCCAAGCCACCTTTGGCTCTTCTCTGGTGCAGCCAGGGTGTGAGACCTTTCACAGAGTGGGGGCGACAAGAGAGCTTTTGGCAAAGTTTCTTTTAAATGCATGTTTGATCTTGGTTGATTGAGGATGTGTTACATGCCAGGTGCTGTTCTAATATGTACTAACATGTGCGTTGCTTAACTCTCAGGTGGTCCCTGTGAGGTAGATGACTGCTATTAGCCCCATTTTACAGATAGGGAAAAAAACCACAGAGAACTCACGAAACTAAGTGACTGAGATGAGATTTCAGCCCCAGATGTCTGGCTTTTGTTCCCATCATGTGCCCTTGGCTGAGGCTCTGTCTGCCCCAGCTGTATATGTCCTGTCTTGGCCATCCTTAACCCCCAGCTGTGGAACTCCAGGGCACATCTCTTCCCATGATAGACCCAGTGGTTCTCTGGTGAGGGTCCCTTTTTCATCTAAACACTCTGATCTGAGGGATAGAACCAGCCATCCCCTCAAATCCCTTTTGTGGTTAGCCATAAGGACCAGTGGTGGTGGGTGTCACATCTCCCTCCTGGGGCTGTGGTGAGAAGGGTAGGTTGGAGACCTCTGCTGAGGGGCAACAAGCATGGAGGGGCTTCTGGGGAGCCAGTGACTGTGGTATCATTTCATTGTCCCTTTCTCCATGTGTGCAGGTAATGCAGTAGCAACTGCTGATTCTGAAAGTGTTTTTCTAGCTTCAGTTATGATAGAAAATCATGCCATGGTGTTAGCCACAGCTCAGTCTAGGGTGGCCCCCACCATACGTAGCTGAGAAAACATTTGCCTTCTCCAAGTGAGCTCTGTCCCAGCCCTGTAAAAAGGCTTGTGTTCAGTGAGGCTGCCTGATGAGGTGGTGGGACTGGAAGCTGTTTTCTTTGTACTGTTGGGAAAGCTGACTGGGAGAGGCAAATGACTTGCATAAGGTTACACAGCTGGTGAGCAGCATAGCTGGGATTCAAACCCAGGTGAGTTGGTTCCGAGTTAAGGGTTCTTTCCCCTTTGTCATTAGGGATCCATAGGGGCCTGCTGTCTCTGCCGAACTGGTAAATTTTCAGTGAACGAACTAGTGGCTGTAGCACCTTGCTTCTGGAGCAGCACTTGAGTTCGTGAATAGGAAGAGTGTGGCTGTTTTAGAAGCAGACTCGTCTGAAGCTCATGGGAGTAGCTGGGAAGTTGAACCTGCACCTGGGCTTGCCAGCCGCTTTCTGAGTTCTGAGCTCTTTCTTCACAGCCCACCTCCCTGTAACACTGTAGAACTTGCTCCACTGGCTGATTGCGCTTTCAGCTTAACAATTTCATTCTTTTTAGTTGGAAAGTAGGATTTTTTTTTTTTTTTGGAAAGTAGGATTAACACACTCTCCAGCCTCACTAGCTGGCTAATGAGTTGTCTTTTTTTTTTTTAACATACGAAGAAAACTTGGAAATAACTTCAAAATTACAGAAAAGTTGCAGGAATAAAATTCATGCAAAGAACAACCGCATATCCTCTACACAGACTTACCTCTTGTTAGCGTTTTAGCTCATCTGCCTTATCCCCCATGTGTGCACGTGTGTATGTATGTATGCACACACATAATTTATCTTCTGAACCATTTGAGAGTAAGTGGGCCTTTCCCCCTGAACACTTTGGCCACTGCAGAGAGCAAGAGGAAGCTCCTGGTACTTGGCGCCTCCGGGAGAGGAATGGTAATGCCTCCCCACAGCCCTGTAACAAGCCCTCACCACAACCTGCTGTGTACTGGGCACTGTCGCCAACTCCCACCTGCTGTGTGCCGGGCACCGTCACCACGGGAAAGTATTGAGGGCACAGGAAGCACTGTGGTTAAAGCTCTGGTTGGCCCAGGTGGCAGCGAGTCAGGTTATTGTTTCAGTTGGCCGTTCTGGTCTTAGCAACGGAAAACGTGCTGCTGTCGCACACTTCGCCAGACAGGTCTGCACCTTCTTGCTGCTGTGAGGCTGCACCTTTCCTGTTCCTCTGGCCCAGATTGCTCTTGCCTGCCACCTTCCTTCGTCCTGCTTCCCAGGCTAGCTCACCAGCACTTTCCTCACCCCTCCCTCCCCTGGGCAGTTTGGCAGCGCTGAGGCTTGCCCACCTCTTAGCCGTCATGGCAGGTGATCTAGTTCTCAGCCCTCCCTGCCTGTGTGCTCTCTTACCTCTGTTCCTCTGCCTCCCTTGGTACTTGGCATAGGGAAACATTGGTAATTTCTTGACTCTTGAGTGGAATGTATCAGTGACAGCATGTAGGACCTAGTAGATAGCAAGGGACTGATTAAATGTCTTTTCTTTGGTACACTGCCAGATTGTTCCCTCCTCCCATGTGCTTTTGTGTTCGGGGTGCTGAGGAGTTGGTGAGTGGTCCCTTCCTCTTCCTGTCTGCAGAGCGGGTCAGTAATCCCAAGAACGCAATTTTGGGCCAACACTTTGCCAGAATGATGGATGGGCTCAAAGTATGGTTATTCTGTGATAGCTGTATTTTTGTTTCTGGTGTGATTTACCAATTGACTTGGGGTGTTTAGTGAAAGTCAATCACATCTTGTCCTGTTGCTCCAAGCTGGGCTGTGTGTTCCATCCGTGTGGACATGGTTGTCTTGACAGGGCAAGTCCAAGGGAGGGTGAATGGCCTGTGGGCCATGGTTGGAGTGCCGTGAGCTACAGACCCAGAGTGTCCTGGGGCTTCTGGGCATCAACCTCGGAGGGAGGAAAGCCCAGGTCTGGTGTTGCTTCACACAAGCTGTTTGGAGAAGGAGTGGCTGTGGTTTAGAACACAGTGAGTCCAGTGTGGTGGGTTAAGAGCATGAGCATGGACCCTAGAGCTGCATGGCTGGGCGTCAGGGCCCACTGTGCTGCCCACTCTCTGACTGTGCTGAGCCTCAATTTCCTTGTCTGTAACACAGACATAATAGAACATACTTCAGAGAGATGCTGTGAGAATTAAAATCAGTGGTATAGAGCTCTAACAAATCTGACAAAAAGACCATTCATGTTAGCTCCAAATGCAGGGACACCCCCCACCCCTGCCGAAAGTCTGGGTGTATGGGTGTGCATGCATAAGGGCCTGTTTCTTGGGAGAGAGCCCCCACCTGGGAGGCAGCAGAGCGAAGTGGCTTTGAGCACTGTCCGACACACAGTGAGCGCCATTCCCATGGTCGGAGAGGGGGTGTATGTGGCTTCCTAGAGCCCCCAAAACAGCCGCAGTGCTTTGGACAGGGCTAGGATTGTTCATACTGACACGTTTTACTCTTTGTCACGTTCATGTTGTGTCCCCTGGGCCTAGTTTGGCACAGAGTGGGCACTCAGAAATCAGTTATTGAACAAATGCACAAATGGCTATTTATATTTTGACATAAAGAGCAACAGCTTCCTTAGCCAGTGGGCCTCGCAGCTGCCCCTGGTGGGGGTGGCGAGGATGCGGGCCTTGTGGCTGCCTGCAAGAACGCCTTTGGAGGACCCGTGTGTTGGGGGCTGAGGGGGCGGGGCGGCTGCTGCAGAGCCAGCTGGCCTGGGCCTCACACTGAGGGGAGCTTGCTCCTGTGGGGGTGAGCTGGGCTGCGAGGTGAGAGCGGGTGAAAACTTCCTCACGAGTGTGGATCCTCATTGAAGTTCACCAGCCACCCAGCCTGGGGTGGGGGTAGGGGTTGGGCAGGAAGCCTTTGGGGGTGGGTGGGCAGGGCTTCCTCTCTGATGGACTTGCGGGGCACCGAGGCTTGGGAACCGGACTTCCCCCTGCATGAGGACATGGCTTGCCCCTCCCTGGGCCATTGCACAGCACAAGCCTTGCTTGAGAGCTGGTGGGTGCAAGAACTGCCATACTTGCCTTTTGGCTTTCTCCCCCTTCTCTGCTTGGTGTGGCCTTTGCTTCACCCAGCTTGGGCTGGTCATTGTCCCTAGTCTGTGCCCCTGCTCCCTCCAGTCTCTCTGTAGGCTGGCTTCCAGATCCTTGGAAGCCAGCCATCAGTTTGATCACCTTGCTGTCTGTCTGCCCTCAGCTGTTGACTACTCTGTGTTGGACAGGACAGGGCTGAAAGCAGAGCCCTGGTGGGTATGCTGGACGAACAGAGCCTTCAGGTGTCCACCTTGTTCTTCCCTGTCTTGGAAGCCTTGTTTCCTAGGGGACCTTCCATAGGAGTTTATGGCTGTGGAGAGGAATGCTTGGGGCTCCCTGGGGCACTGGACAAGGGGCAGGGGCCACTGCAGAGGGCATCCCAGAGGGTCAGCTGGGAGATGGGAGGTTCCAGGACCCCCCAGTGCTTAGACTGACATCAGGTCTCCTGATGCAGAGGCCTTTTGAGTGCTACTGGCTGCGTCCTAGGATCTCTGGGTCAGTTAATTTATCCCTGGCTTTGTGGTCTTACAAGGCAGAGTGAGAGGACTGGAAGTACCTGAGAGGGATGAGGTTCATTTAGGGCCAAGGCAGGCTTGTGCTGTCACCCTCAGTGGTTTGTTGGCCACATCTTCAGATTCTCCCTCCACCCCATCAGTGCGGGTGGGATGCACATGCAGAATGACGTAAAGAGCCACAGTGAAAGCCCAGGACAGTTTGGAAAAATGATGTTGATTTTTTTTAATCTTTACAAAAATTTCATACATGGAATATTTTACATAAATGGAGTTTACTTTTTATATAATGTATTGAGTTGTTCAGTTGACCGTGCTCTGGAGATCTTTGTAGGCTAGCACACATAGCTGTACTTCCTTTTTTTTTTTTTTTTTTTTTTTTTAAACAAGATTCTGTGAGAACTTTCCTCAGTCTTACTTTGTTTTCTCTTTGGGGTCTGGTTCTGGGAGAGGCCTCTTACCTAAACTTTGCATCAACCAGAAGCTGCAGTTTAGTGAGATTTGTACAGTTAGAGATGGCATGGCCAATAGGCTGGGGGACCTAACTCCTAAAATACATAGGCAGTACTTCCAACTGGCTGTTCCCAGACCTTCACGTATTTATCTCAGTCTAAAGCTAGATCTGCAGCAACTCCAGGTTGGGCTCCTGGTTTTCACATGTATTTATGCTATAACTCAAAGTTGGGTGCTTATTTATCTAAATGGCATAATATCACCAAGGATAATTTAGCATTAGAGTGGCCATTTAGGGGAACATTGACATGAGCAGAATTAATTCAGTTGAGAGGTCCCATATGGGCAAAAATGAAACCAAATCCCAAAGACCCAATGGTCAGAATTTTTTTATTGGTATGAGGTAGCTTAATTCCAAAAAGAATTAAGATTTCAAAATATCTTCCTTTGAAGGGAGGCAGAGGGATACATTGTTCTTTAAAAAAACAACAAAAAACCTTTCTACTTTGGGAACATGCATACATACAGAAAGGTTGCAAGAGTAGTATTAATGAACTCCACCTTTATATAGTTCAGCCAGATTCACCAGTTAACATTTGACTCACCACACATTTGTGCGCATACACACACGTGTGTGCAGGCATGTGTGTACAGATATATTTTGTACTGGTGGGGGGAACTACTTGAAACTAAGTTGCAGGCATCATGACCCTTCATTTCTAAGTCCCTCAGTGTATATTTCCTAAGAACAAGGCTATTCTCTTATCAGCACAGTATAGTTATCAAATTTAGGAAGTTTAACATCGATGCAGTACTGTTAGCCATGTTCCCATTTTGCCGGTTGTCCCATTACAACATATTTTCCCAAGCCAGGATCCAACCTGGAGTCAATGGATTGCATTTAATTTTGGTGTCTGTTTAATCTTTTAAAATCTGGAACAGCTTCCTGTCTGTCCTTCGTGTTACCAACTTGTGAAAAAGTACAGGAAGCCATTTTATAGACTATTCCTCATTTTGGGTTTATCGGATTCCTTATGATCAGATTCACTTGATGCCTTTTTGGCGGGTGCGATCCCCCAGATCATTGAGTCGTCCTCAGTGCATGCATCTGGAAGCACAGCCCATCAGTTTGTCCCAGGAATAGCGATATTAACCTTCATCACGTGGTAGGGTGGCATTGGCTACATTTCTCTGGGGAAAGGTGCCTTTCCCCCTTTGTGACTGGCAGGTACGTGGTAGGGAGATAGCCTTGCCCATTGATTTTCAGCACCTGTTAATGATTCTTGCCTGAATCCGTCCCCACTGTGATGATTGCTAAATGGTGATTTTTCTCTTACTTTTTCTTTTAGTAATAGTCTATAAAAGAGAGCTTCTCTTCCTTTTCATTTTTTACTGTCAGTATGGATTCATGGATCCTTCTTTCTATTCAATTATTATAGTCTGTTACTGTCATGATTCATTTTGATGCTTACATTGTAATTGATATACTACAAAGGGAAACCCCTTTAGGCTGGCTTCTGCATCCTTCTGACATGTCCTCATCCATTTTGAACATTCCTTATTACCAGGCTCATCTTGTATCTTTCCTGCCCCAGGCATTTTTCCATGGAACACTGGTTCATTTTAGTGGGAGATGGTATTTAGAAGCCAAGATTTTGGTGCTAGGTGTGTTCATTGCTGCTGGGATAGTGCTGCTACCAGTCCTTTCAATTCAGCTGGGGTGTGTGTGTCTGTATGTCTGTCTGTCTCTGTGCATGTGTGTGTATGGATGGGTCTGTGTGTTCGTCCTTTTTTGTGTAAGTTCATACTATTTCTTTTTGTTCCAACCCAGCAGTATGGGATCTTGCCTGCTTTCCCTGTTTCATATTTGTATCTCCCTTTTTCTGCGATGAAAACTCTGGCTTCCAGCATTAGTAGATTTACTTATTTGCTTAGTCCTACTGTGTGCACAGAATAGTTTCAGAAGTACTACACCCATTACCACGATCAACAGCAAACCAACGAAGTACAATTTTGTATTTTTTTTTCTTTTTGCAGCTCTTTTTGTCTTTAGACTGATTGTATACGTAGAGTGTACTCGGTCCAAAAGCTACTTGGATTAATTTTTTTCTCTCTTCCTTGTGTTATACACTTAGGAACAAAACCTTGTTGATTTGGGGGCACCTGGCAGGCTCAGTTGGTAGAGTGTGCGACTCTTGATCTCAGGGTCTTGAGTT
This sequence comes from Callorhinus ursinus, assembly GCF_003265705.2. Classification (NCBI taxonomy): domain Eukaryota; kingdom Metazoa; phylum Chordata; class Mammalia; order Carnivora; family Otariidae; genus Callorhinus; species Callorhinus ursinus. The sequence goes on along the minus strand of NW_027397177.1, from coordinate 110,160 downwards.
CAAGCCCCATGTTGGGCATGGAACCTAGTTGAAATAAAAAAACAAAACAAAATAAAAAAACCCCAACTGTTGATTTGAAACCACCTTTACTAAATAAAGACTATTGAGAGAAGTAATTATTAGAATCTTATTATAACAAGCTTCTACTTCGTCACACTAATCGGTAAGGAAACATCTCCTTTTTGAATAGGTTGTATTTTCCTGGGTAAATTAAAAATCATTTTTATGACTAGATATTTATAGTTTTAACAGATCAGCTCATTAGTGTAAATTGCTATTCGCTTAAGATATTTTTTCCACTTTTGTTTCTCTGGTTTGAAGAGAATTATATATGTTGAATAAATGACCACTCAGCATCAGTAAAGAGGAAGGCCAAGTAAAATTTATAACAATTACATTCCTTAGATTTTAACACTAATAAGTGCTATTAATTAGTTTTTTAATTTTGTTAACCTTAAAGTCTTCTGATGGAGTGTATTAGAAATTACTTTATAATACTAACTACAGTGTGGGGTCCTGACTGGATCCTGGAACAGGAAAAGGACATAAGTGGAACAATCAGTGGAATTCCAGTAGTCTGGAATTCAGTGCATAGAAAGGTACCAATGTTAGTTTCCTAATTATTGCCAAATGTGCCCTGGTAGTGTGTAGTGTAAGATACTAACAACTGGGGAAACTGGATGAGGGCACATGGCAACTTTTCTGTAAACCTAAAATTATCCCATAGTCGAAGGTTCATTTGAAAAGTTATTTTGTAATAATTGAATATTTAAAAATGAGTTATTTTTCATTTCTAAGCGTCCCAAGACCTTGTTATCCTAGTTTTGTCATTGACAATTTTGTCAGTGCAATTTTGGCAAGTCACTCTTTCTAATTTCCGCTCCTGCTTTGGGAAAATAAGTGGAGGGTTTAGATGACTGGGGTCATTTGAGCTCAAGTTTGTTTAATAAGCTCCCAGTTCCACCATCCACCCCATGGTGTGTGCCATGTTCTGATAGTCTCTGGGGTGTGTGGTGATGTGGGAGAGCTGTTTGAAGGTGGGGTTGAGCTTGGGCATAGTTGTGTACATGCTTTATCTGACAGTCCTGTTTGGGAGGGAGACAGAGAGGCAGGTGGTAGGTCCGTTTTAGGGACTGGGATGCCGAGGCCCAGAGAGGATAATTACTTTGCCTGGTGGCATCACTTGGCTTTTAAGTAGAAGAAGCAGAAACTGGATACCGAAGATTGCTGTCTTGAGCCGGGTGCTCTGCCTCTTGCACCATGATTGCAAGATAAGATGAAAGAGCTGCATGGCTGTGGGGGACTGAGTGGAGATAGTGGCACCACCATCTGGCACCCACCTGCAAAGGAAGAGGCACCTTCTCAGTGCTCATGGCTTCCAGCTCCACCAGTATCTTGTGTGGACACTGATGCTGTCACAGCTCTTTGGGCCTGGCTGACCCATTCTGGGAGTTAGTGTTTTAGCAGCCTCCTCTGCTGACCTCAGCACCTTCTGGTTGCAATCAAGAAAACATGGACATTTTAAGAAGCTTGGAAGTCTTGTTAATAATCTTATCTGTCACCTCCTTGTGGATTTTGAACCATGTAGCTATATTATCTCTTAAGAAGCATTAATAAAAGTTAATGATCAGAACAAGGTATTTAAAAGATTTCATATAACTAAATGTAAAAATGGTAATACTTTTAAAAACCAGAAAGTAATCCCCAAAATGATTAGGACACACAATAAAACAATGTTACAAAATTCTGTGTGGTCGCGGTTGTGCGTTTCTCCTTTATAATTGCAGTGTGAGGTGTGATGCTCTTTTTATAGAAAGCAGGTACTCATATCAACCTTATTTTACAGATGAAGAAACAGCTTGGAAGAATAAGTGAATTGCCCAAAATCACACAACTTGTAAGTGGTGGAGCCAGTATGTGAAACCTGGGCAAGCTAGAGCTCACGCTCTGATATTGCACAGCTTCCGTAGGTACTTTTGGCCCTCTGCTCCCTCTCATATTTTTGCTCCTGACTTTTCAACTTGAACTTCTTTGCCCACACACTTTTCTTGTCTTCTTCCCATAGCCTTGGCCACTGGTGTCATGGCGCTAACCCCCTGTCTCACCTGCCCACGGCTGTGTCCTCACAAATGTCCTTCAGGCAGCCTCACACTCGGCTGGCGGATGCCAAAAGCATCCCCTGCTGGCCTGGTTCTGTACTTTTGGCCTTGGTTCTTGGCTGCTGTTAGTGTTGTCGTCATCATCATCATCACCACCATCCTTCTTCTTACCTCTGTCACCCCCTTCCCCCTCCCCCCCACCCCGCCATTTCTGAGCATCATGCACTCTGCTAAGCTCTAGGTGTGCAGTAGCTTAGTGAACCCTAACGATAACCCTGCTTTTTGAATAGAGTTTTTTTTTTTTTAAGATTTTATTTATTTATTTGAGAGAGAGAATGAGAGAGAGAGAGAGAAAGCATGAGAGGGGGGAGGGTCAGAGGGAGAAGCAGACTCCCTGCCGAGCAGGGACCCCGATGTGGGACTCGATCCCGGGATTCCAGGATCATGACCTGAGCCGAAGGCAGTCGCTTAACCAACTGAGCCACCCAGGCGCCCTGAATAGAGTTTCTGATGTGTTGAAACCTACTCTTGATTTTGGTTCTGAAGTAAGTGTATGAATGAAACTTTCAGGGTGCCATTGTAATCTTTAGTATTCTTTAAAGAGGCCCACTAATGAAAAGCTGTGTGCTTTTGTGAGCTCCTGTGGGGGTTCATGCAGGTGTCAGAGCTTTGCCCCGACTGAGCTAACCTGAGGGAGGACCTGGGGCAAATCTTCCAGTGACTGGGCCTTAATGTCAATCTCCTTTTAGAGTGCCTCATACTTATAAGCCTGTTGTCTTGAAGAAGTTTATTCGGTGTTAATATTTTCCTTGTGGCTTTAAAATCCCTCCGTGTCTTGTCTGTGCTTGTGAGGATTAGGTACAGCCCACTGTCACCTCATTTTACATATCGGAAACCAGCCCCGGGAGGGACTGGTTTTCTCTAAATGGGGATAATAATAAAACTGACCTCACAGGATTGTTAACCGGATCCAGGGAAACAAGGTTTAGGTTGTTTCTTTAAATTTAAATTTGTGGTAAAGAATGTAATATTCTTTACACAAAACAAGACCCCATCTTGTTTTCTCTAAATGGGGATAATAATAAAACTGACCTCACAGGATTGTTAACCAGATCCAGGGAAACAAGGTTTAGGTTGTTTCTTTAAATTTAAATTTAAATTTGTGGTAAAGAATGTAATATAAAATATACCATCTTAACCGTTTTCTTTTTTTTTAAAGATTTTATTTATTTATTTGACAGAGAGAGACACGGCTAGAGAGGGAACACAAGCAGGGGGAGTGGGAGAGGGAGAAGCAGGCTCCCCGTAGAGCAGGGAGCCCGATGCGGGGCTCGATCCCAGGACCCTGGGATCACGACCTGATGCCTAACGACTGAGCCACCTAGGGGCCCCCATCTTAACCATTTTTAAGTGTACAGTAGTGTTAACGGAATGCGCCCTGTTGGGCAACAGATCTTGAACTTTTTCATCTTGCAGAACTGGAACTCATTAACCCACTGAACAACAACTTCCTTTTTCCTTCTTCCCTCAGCTCTTGGCATTCCATTTTTTAAGAGTTTGACTACTTTAGAAACCTCATATAAGTGGAATCATGCAGTATTTGTCTTTTTGTTTCACTTAGCATAATGTCTTCAAGGTTCATCCATGTTGTAGCATGAGAGAATTTCCTTCTTTTCTTAAGTTTGAATAATAATTGTATGAATATACCACATTTTCTTTATCCATTCATCTGTGAGTCATTTAGATTGCTTCTGCCTCTTGTCTATTGTAAATAATGCTGTGATTAACATGGGTGTGCAAATATCTCTTTAAGATCCCATTTTCAGTTCTTTTGGATACATATCCAGAATTGGGATTGCTGGATCATATGGTAATTCTATTTTTAATTTATTGTGGATCCTCCATACTGTTTTCCATGGTGACTGCACCATTTTACAGTTCTACCAGTAGTGCACAAAGGTTCCCGTTTCTCTGTATTCTTGCCAACACTTGTTATTTTCTATTTTTTTTATAGTGGCCATTCTAAAGGGTATGTAGTAATATCTTGTTATGATTTGCATTTCTCTAATGATTAGTGATGTTGAACATCTTGTCATATTCTTGTTGGCCATTTGTATATTTTCTTTGGAGAAATGTCTAACTCGTGTCCTTTGCCCATTTTTTTTTTTTTTGAGAGAAAGAGTGTACATGCATGCATGTGTGGTGTGAGGGAGGGGCGGAGGGAGAGAGAAACTTAAGCAGACTCTGCTGAACGTGGAGTCTGACATGGGACTTGATCTCACAACCCTGAGAGCACGACCTGAGTGGGAACCATGAGTCCGACATTTAACCAGCTGCACCACCTAGGTGCCCCCCCTTGCCCATTTTTAAATTGGATTATTTGTATTTTTGTTGTTAAATTGTAGGAGTTCTTTATATATGCTGGATAGTAATCCCTTATCAGATACATGATTTGTAGATTTTTTTTCGTTCTGTAGGTTGCCTTTTCACTTTCTTATTTCCTTAAGTTTGATGTAGTTCTTTTGTCTCCTCTTGCTTTTGTTGCCTGTGCTTTTGTTATCATATCCAAGAAATCACTTCTAAATCCACTGTTGTCTTGTATTTTCTTCTAAGGGTTTTATTGTTTTAGGTTTTATGTTTATAAATCCTTGATCCATTTTGATTTAATTTTTATATATGGTGTTGGGTAAGAGTCCAACTTCATTCTTTTGTATGTGGTTATTTTCCTAGCATTATTTGTTGAAAACATTGTCCTGTCCTCATTGAATGGTCTCAGAACCCTCGTCAAAAATTATTTGACCATATACGTGAGAGTTTATTTCAGGGCTCTCTATTCTGTTTCATTGGCCTATATATCTGTGTTGTTGCCAGTAGCACGCTGTTTTGATTACTGCAGTTTTGTAATATGTTTTGAAATAAGGAGTGGGAGGCCTCCAGCTTTGTTTTTCTTCCTCAAGATTGTTTTGGGTATTCTGGGTCATTTGAGATTCCATATTAATTTTAGGATAGATTTTTCTATTTTGGCAAAAAAAAAAGTCATTGGCATTTTGATAAGGATTACATTGACTCTGTAGATTGCTTGGTTCATATTGACATCTTAAGTCTTCCATTCCATGAACATCGGATGTCTTTCCATTATTTGTGTCCTCTTTAATTTTAGCAGTGTTTTGTAGTTTTTGGTATACTGGTATATCATCTCCTTGGGTTAAGTTTATTCCTAAGTATTTTGTTCTTTTTGATGCTCTTGTAAGTAGAATTGTTTTCTTAATTTCCTTTTCAAGTTGTTCATTGTCAGTGTATAGAAATACAACTGATTTTTGTCTGTTGATTTTTACGTCCTATGGCTCTGCTGAATTTATTCTAACACTTTTTTTTTTTTGGCGGATCTTCAGATGTGACATAGAAAATCATGTCTTCTGCAAACAGAGGTGATTTTACTTTTTCCTTTCCAATTTGGATGTCTTTTATTTCTTTTTCTTGCTTAATTGCGGAGTGGTTGTGCTATTTTACATTCCCATCAATATTGTATAAGAGTTCCAGTTGCCCCACAATCTCACCAACATTTTATGTTGTCAGACTTTTAAAGTTTAGCCTTTCTATTGTGTAATGGTACTGCATGTGGTTTTAATTGCCTTTTCCTGTGAGTGATGTGCTGAACACTTTTTCATGTCCTTGTTAGCCATTTATATATCTTCTTTTGAGAAATGTGTGTTCAAATCTTTTGCCCATTTTTATGAGGTTGTTTGCTTTTTTATTATTTATATTTTTTATTGAATTGTAGGAGTTCTTTGTATATTCCAGATAAGAGATATGTGTTACAAGTGTTTTCTCTTAGTGACTTACCCATTCATTTGCTTAACTGTACTTTTTTCTTTTATATTGTTATTTTTATTCTTGGTTAACTGTACTTTTAAAAAGTATCTGTGTTGGGGGCGCCTTGGGAGGCTCAGTCGTTAGGTGTCTGCCTTCGGCTCAGGTCATGATCCCGGGGTCCTGGGATTGAGTCCTGCATCGGGCTCTCTGCTCCACGGGAAGCCTGCTTCTCCCTCTCTCACTCCCCCTGCTTGTGTTCCCTCTCTGGCTGTGTCCCTCTCTGTCAAATAAATAAAAATCTTAAAAAAAAAATCTGTTTTAATTTTTAATTTAGTACACAAATTCCTTTTTGGTATATCCTTTGAGCTTTGACAAATGTGTAGGGTCGTGTAATCAGTCCCACACTGAAGATGAAGAGCAGAGTTCCATCACCCCAAAATTCCCTCATGCTGCCATTTTGTAGTCAGCCCCTCTCCCTACCTTGAGGTTTCCACCTGGTAACCACTGGTCTTTTGATGAATTTAAGTTTATAACATTGTTTTATAGATCATGCTTTTCGAGATGTATGTAAGCACTTTGCCTAACCCAGGTTCACAAAGATTTTATTTCTTTTCTGCCAGAAGTTTTATAGAGTTAGATTTTACATGTAAGTCTTTGGTCTGTTTTGAGTGAATTTCTATATCCAGTGTGAAGTGTGGATCAAAGTTCAGTTTTTTTGTTTTTTTTTTAATTTATTTGACAGAGACACAGCGAGAGAGGGAACACAAGCAGTGGGAGTGGGAGTGGGAGAAGCAGGCTTCCCGCTGAGCAGGGAGCCCGATGCAGGGCTTGATCCCAGGACCCTGGGATCATGACCTGAGCTGAAGGCAGACGCTTAACGACTGAGCCACCTAGGCACCCCGAGGTTCAGTTTTTGATAATGTGTATGTCTAGTTGTTCCACCACTACTTGCTGAGGGCTTCTTTCTTCCATTGAATTGTCTTTGTGCTTTTATCAAAAATCAATTGGTCACATTTGTGTGGGTCTATTTCTGGGCTCTGTATTCTGTTCCATTGATCGATGTATCTTTACCACACTTTTGATCAAAGAAGTTTTAAATTTTGAAGTTTATCAGTTTTTACGTTTACACTCTGTTTCTCTAAGAACTCTTTGCTGCTCCAAGGTAGTCAAGATTGTCTGCTTCCTTACTAGACTGAGCTCTGTGAAGGCAAAGACCGTGCATTTATCATCCTGCTCTTGCTTTCATCTAGCACAGTGCCTGACCCGCAGGAAGTACAAGGCTGTGCTGACAGGTTTGTCTTAAGGATTTAAATATAATAATGTGTTAGAGGCATTTGATACATTGTGTGGTACATGCAAAATGAACATACAAGAATCTGATCTTCCTCCAGCTGTTTCTCTTGAATGAACTGGTTACACTTTACTATGGCTGACATCAAAATGTGGTGTGAGTGGTGGATGAAACAGCCAATGGATGTTACATCAGATGGGAGATAGCTATTACTCCAGGTCTACCCCACTCTCTTGCCCTGGTCTCATTCCCACATTTGAACTCCCCCACCCCAGCCTCCATAAAATATAGACTGTGGGTTGCTGTTCTTTTCTTCAAAGTGTCATTCATTTAATAGAGATGCTTGGAGAACCTGCCTCTCTTTCCTCTTTCATCTTGTCCAGTCATCCTTTTCCTTTGGGCCTCCCCCTCCTCTTCTAAGATAACTAACTTTAAGCAAAGCCTTCTTCCCCAAACATCTGCTTAAGGAGAAGCTGGAGGACAAGGTAAGGCAGATGAGCCAGTGTTCCAGTTGGGCAGTGTCTGAGTATAGAAGATACAGTAAGTGATGGTCGCCTCATCTCCTGGATGTAGAAAATGCTTGTGACTTACAAAAAATAAATACTGAAGTTTGGGCCTTGTCACTTTATTCTGGTGTGGTGGTCTCTAGCATCAGCCTTGTGACTTCTTGACTGATAGGAGAAAGTGGCTTCCCCAGTGCGCCCCCACTCCCCTGGTCAGCTGTCACAGCAGAGCTGGGTCACGTGCTTGTCCCTGTCAGGCAGGTGGGTGACAGGGAACAGGGGATGTCCTCAGACTCAGCAGTCAGATGCGTCTCCCCTCCCATGTGGAGGGCTGACAGGGTGATTCTCAGTGATTCTCTTCCTGCCCCAGGGCTATTTGGAAATGGGTTTGGTGGTCACAGTGACTTGGGAGCAACTGGCATTTGAGAAGGCATAGCAAAGAATTTTGGCTGTATTTCAAAACCACAGTATGTTGGTACATGCCTGGCCCTGCAGGTCCCTATCCAGCAGTCAGACACTCCTCGTCCCTGGGGGTTTGTATTGCTGACCTCCACAGAGGCACTGCGTTTCATAAGTCCTGTGTTTTTTTTTGTCCTAACAAAGAGAAAATGGGTCAGAATTGGAAAGTTTGGAACCAGCCCTCTGAGGAAGGATGGGTTAGCCACGCCCCAAATCAGAATGCAGGGCATCCTGTTGGGGGTGGCTGTGATTCCCGACCTGAGACCTGATTCTCACTTAGCCGAGCTGGTTTTGGGGTAGAGATCTGGGTAAAAGAGCCAGAGCCTGCCTTCTGGTTCCTGTTCTGCCGCTGTCAGCTTGCCGGAATGGAGCAGGCAGGTCAGCCCTTTTGTGAAATGAGCTGACTGGACTAGATGGGTTTTCTGATAAATACAGTAGTCTCTGGCCTTCCTCATTTAAATTTTACTAGTAAAACTTCCATACTCTATTCTTCATGAGCCACACACGTCCCACTCCTCCTTGGATGCTAGGCCGTCGTGTGTGAGAATCATGGGGCCAGCTGGTCTCTGAGCTCGTTGCAGTGTGACATTCAGATACTCTGTCTTCCTGCTGTAACCCTGATGCCTGCCAGAGTGGAGGAGTGCCCAGGCCTCCCATTAACAGCAGCCTTTCCTGGGCTTTGCTGCTGAACCCCATGGCAGGCTGTGCTGTGCAGAAGCCCCTGGTCCCAGCTCCCTCCTCGCATTTTCCCTTTCTCCAGGTGGGTCCCTCGGAGAGCATTTGCCTCTTCAGAGGGTCTCACAGAATCATTCCAAAGGGCAGAATACATGAAACCGTTCAGCAACCAAGAGCCACCCCACATTGTGCCAGGAAGCAGGGTGGTTACAGGCAATCTCACTGGTGCCATGAAGTGACAGCTCCCTGGGAGAGGGCTGATGGGATTGTAGGGGTAACCATAGGGACTGCTGAGCCAGGGGTCCCAAGAACCTGAGTGGAGGGATCGTTGGGAGAAGGCTGGATGGAAGTGGCCCTTCGCCTCATGAAAGGACAAATGGCATTTAGAGCACTGTAGAGAAGGCAATGAGTTTCTCATTTAATCACACTTTATTCTAGAATGATCTCCTGGGAAATGTTCCGAATGTCTGGTAATGCTGTCCCCATCTCCTAGTTCTGCCCTCCCAGAACCATTCTCTGTCCTGCTGCTGATTGGTGTTCTGCTGAAGGTCTCCACTGGAGCCATAGCACATCCCATGAAGCCAGCTTGCCCCCCCAGTGCCTTTTGGTTTGATTTCCTGCTGAGCCCCAGCCAAGCAGAGAGTTCCTTTCCTGCTTTGGTGGCACTTGTCCAGGCGGCACCCTTGACCTATAGGCCTTTCCCTGTGGTCTCTGGTGGTGCACGTGCCTGTTCAAACCCCTTATTCTTATCTTCTTACCTGAGGACACAGGTAACTCTACTTCAGAAGGCCCTCTCGGCAGGTATGCCGTGTTTTGTATTTTAGTGATCTGTGTGGTCAACAGTGATCTCTGTTCCCTCCTAAAGGTGTCCAGAGCAACGTTCCTGGCCCAAGTTCCAGCCAGGGAACACCAGTTCCTGACGTGCTGGACAGGACCCAGCATCCCATGGGAACCATTCTCCTAGACCTGTCCTGTCACAACGCAGAGCCTTATTTTCAGATCCTCTCTCCCTTCTGCCGCTGGTATGTTAGTGTGGTACCAGATAAATATCCCTGTCCCGGTCCTGCCTTGGTAGGGAGGGGGTGAAATGAGACCGAGGGGACAGCCCCTCTGGGAAACAGCTGTTGCTCTTTCCAGGGAAGAATGTCTGAGTGGTCTGACGGAGGCTGCACTGCCCAGCTGGGAGCAGGTCTGCTGGGAGACTGGGGCCTCCTGGTCCCTGGGTGGGCACCCCAGCATGGAGGGCTGTGTCTGAAGATGCACCTCTGCTCTGTGCAGACCACTGGATCCAGCTGGGGGCAGTGGGAGGAGATAGGGATGCAATTCTCTCTTGCATTTCCTGGCTGGAGATTTTCGATTTCCTGAGCTTTGTGGTTGTGGACATGTGTGCTTCCGCTGTTCCCTGTCTTCCTCTATTTCTCTGTGGGCAGATGTTAGGAGAAGTCAATTCCAAACAATTAAGGCCGCATACTAAATTTCACACAGTAATTTGAGACAGCTCAGCTTACATAATTTAAAATGAGGCCAAGGCTTGCTGACAAAGAAGAAATTGAATCCAGAGAAAGAATCTGTATTGCAGAGGCTTCTAAATTTCTAGGGCCCGAATCCTCTAATTCCCAAACATTGCATGTCTCTGGGGGCTCTGCGAGGTCAAAACCATTTCCATAATAATAGCAAGGGGTCGTTAGCCTCTGTCTCTCTCTCACCAGTGCTCAGTGGCATTGCCAGAGGCGACTTGACAGGTGACTGATGGCTCATGGGCTGCGTGCTTGGTATTCTCTCTCCCTCTCTGTCTGTCTTTTTTAAAGGATTTTTTTAAAAAGCGGTGGTAAAGGGGCGCCTGGGTGGCTCAGTTGGTTAAGCGACTGCCTTCGGCTCAGGTCATGATCTCAGGGTCCTAGGATCGAGCCCTGCATCGGGCTCCCTGCTCAGTGGGAAGCCTGCTTCTCCCTCTCCCACTCCCCCTGCTTGTGTTCCCTCTCTCGCTTTCTCTCTCCCTGTTAAATAAATAAATAAATAAATAAATAAATAAATAAATAAATGTGGTGGTAAAATCCACATAACATGAAATTTACCACTTTAACCATTTTTAAGTGTACATTGACACTGCCGTGCCACTGTCCCCACCATACCTCTCCAGAATTCTTCTCATCTTCCCAAACTGAAACTCTATCCCCATTAGACAACTCTCCATTCCCCCTCCCCCTAGCCCCTGGTAATTTCTGCACTCCTTTCTGTGTCTGAATTTGACTCCTCTAGGGCACCTCATATAAGTGGAATCGTACAGTATTTGCCCTTTTGTGTCTGGTTTGTTTCACTGAGCAGAATGTCCTCAAGGTCCATCCGTGTTGTAGCCTGTGTCAGAGTTACCTTTTTATGACCTGATAATATTCCATTGAATAGATACACCACATGTTTGTTCATTCATCTGTTGGTGAATGCTTGGGTTGTTTCCACCTCTTGGCGATTGTGAGTAATGCTGCTGCGAGCACCAGCACACAGGTGTCTGAGTCCCTGCCTTCACCCCTTTTGTACAGGACATAGAGCTAGGAGTGGAATTGCTGGGTCGTATGTGTTTTAACCTTTTGAGTGTATATTTGGGAACCTGGTGTTTACAAAATTTCTTGGTTTTAATTTCTAATACAGTACACGTTGATAGATATAACCCACATAAACCGAAGATCTTTGGGGTCCTCAGAAATGTCAGGCGCATAAAGGGGTTTGGGAATGAAAACATTTGAGAACTGCTTAGTGAAAAGAAGTTCTCATTTTGGTTCTGTGGCCTTGCACTTACATAGTTAGGGCATGGCTTATTTTGAAAAGTGTCAACAATCCCTTGGCTAGGAAGGGCCTGCCTGTGTCTCCCATTTGCTGGCCAGGAGATAGGCATCCCAAGAGGTTTGGGGCAGGCCCTTGGCAAAGCCAGTAGTGGGCAGAGGGGGTTACTATTTTTGAACAACTTTAGATGTGGCAGAAATCATGCCGGACGCTTTACAAAGGGACCGGAGAGGATCTTGAGGGAGAAGAGGAAAAAGGAATGTTGATTTGCAGCTTGAGTTATGCCAATGAGACCCATCAGAATTGCTGGCTGACCTACCAAGCAACTGACTGTGTGTCAGTCCCCGCCACATGAGGCAAGCTCTGTCATGTCCCAGGTCTACCTGCTTTGTTTACCACACTGGCCCCGGATCGGAGAGTTGCCTGGCACAAAGTGGCACTTGGTAGATATTTTTTGAATGAGTGATTCACATGTATTTTACCAGTAACTCACACATTGGATTGCTGTCAGAAACGTCCCTGCACTACAGGTGAGTCAGGAAGGGAGAGAACCTTCCCTGGGGGTATCAGAGGACTGTTGACACTTTGTTATAGACTTAAAGAATAGAGGAAGATCTTTGAGCAGTTTGGTTCATCTGACATTTAGTGAGTGCCCCTCTGTGCTGGGTGTTGGGTATGGGGTGGAGGATAAAAATTTATCCCTACACTTACACTCTAGGACAAGGTTTCGCAAAAACTCTGTAGGTGGCCGCTTTTTTAAAAAAACATGTTCCTGCATGTATCAACAGCTCATTCCTTTTTTTTTTTTTTTTTTTTTGGTGAGGGAGAGTGAGCATGAGCGGCCGGGGGGCGGGGAGGGTAGAGGGAGAAGCAGGCTCCCCGCTGAGCAGGGACCCCCATGCGGGACTGGATCTCAGGACCCCGGGATCATGACCTGAGCTGAAGGCAGACTGTTTAACTGACTGAGCCACCCAGGTGCCCGGCTCATTCCTTTTTATTGCTGAGTAAATAGTCCACTATATTGCGATTTGTTTATCCATTCACTTATTTTGGTATCACCATTCTTTTTAATTTTGGCCATTCTAATAAGTATGTAATGGTATCTCATTTTGGTTTAAATTTGCAATTCCTTAATGACTAATGTTGAGTATCTTTTATGTGCTTATGTGCCATCTGTGTATCTTCTTTGGTTAAATGTCCTTTAAAATATTTTGCCACTTTAAAATTACGTGGGTTTTATTATTACTGAAATTTGAGGGTGCTTTATATATTTTGGGTACAAGCCTTTATCAGATACTTGATTTACAAATGTTTCCTCGTAGTATGTGAGTTGTCTTTTCATTCTCTTCACAGTGTCTTTGAAGAAGAAAAGTTCTCAATTTTGATGAAGTCCAGTTTGTCAACTTTTTCTTTTTTGGATCGTACTTTGGCTATTCATATCTAAGAAATCTTTGTCTAGCCCAATGTCACAAAGATTTTCTCCTGTGTTTTCTTTTAAGTTTTATAATTTTAGGTCTATGATCTATTTTGAGTTAGGCTTCGGTATAAGGAATGGATCAAAATTCTTTCTTCTTTCTTTATTTTTTGATGGATATCCACAGTTGTCCCAGGACCATTTGTTGAAAGGACTGTTCTTTCTCCAGGGAATTGCCTTTGTACCTTGGTTGTAAATCACCACCACATATGTGGGCCTATTTCTAGACTCTACTCTGGTTCAATTGATCTTGATGCTTGTCTTTGATGCTTATGGCACACTATCTTGATTACTGTACCTTTACAGTAATTCTTGAAGTCAAATAGTACAAGTCTTCCAACTTTGTTCTTCCTTTCCAAAGTTGTTTGGGGTATTTTAAGTCCTTTGCATTTTCGTTTGAATCTTAGAGTCAGTTTGTCAATTTCTACAAAAAGGCCTGCTGGAATATTGATTGGGATTGCATTGAATCTGTAGATGGATGTGGGTAGAATGGGTATCTTTTTTTTTTAAGATTTATTTATTTTAGAGCAAGAGAGCCTGAGCAGGGAGAGGGAGAGAGAACATCCTCAAGCAGACTCCCCACTGAGTGGGGAGCCCAATGTGGGCCTCGATTCCAGGACCCTGAGATCATGACCTGAACTGAAACCAAGAGTCACTCAACCAACTGAGCCACGCCAGTGCCCCTAGAATTGGTGTCTTAACGACATTGGGTCTATTGATCCATGAACACTTCATTATGTCCCCATGGGTTTAGGTCTTTAAAAAATTTCTCTTAGCAATATTCTGTAATTTTCAATGTATAGGACTTGTCATCTGTCATTAGATTTATCCCTGAGTATTTCCTATTTTTTTGATACTGTTAAGGTAATTTTAAATATTTTAATTTCTGGAACAATTTGTGTAGAATTGGTCTTATTTTGGGGCGCCTGGGTTGTGCAATTGGTTGAGCATCTGACTCTTGGTTTCAGCTCAGGTTGTGGTCTTGGGGTTGTGGGATTGAGCCCCACTACAGGCTCCACACTCAGCTTCGTGGGATCTGCTTGGGATTCTCTCCTCCTCTGCTCCTTCCCCTGCTCTCTCTCTCAAATAAATAAATAAATAAATTCTTAGGAAAAAAGAATTGATCTTATTTCTTCCTTAAATGTGGTAGAATTTTCCAGTGAAGCCATCTGGGTCTGGAGTTTTCTTAGGTCTCAACTAAAAATTCAGTTTCTTACGTAGCTATAAGGTTACACAGGTGTCTGGGCTGCCTTTTTGAGTGAGCTTTGGTAGTTTGTGCCTTTCAGGGAATTTATTTTATCTAAGTTGTCAAACTTACTGATACAAAGTTGTTTGTACTATTGCCTTATTATTCTCCCATTCTTTATTATCCTTTTTAATATCTCTGAAATCCTAGTGATGACATCTCTCTTCTGACGGTGCTATTTTGTGTTCTTAATTTGTTTCCTGACTAGGTTGAGTAGAGGTTTATCAATGTTATTAATCTTGTAGAAAAACAGCTTTTGTTTTCATTATTTTCTCTAATATTCTGTTTTGTATATTTCCACTCCGATCTTCATTTTTTCTTTTCTGCTGTTTGCTTTGGGTTTCATCTGCTTTGCTTTTCTAATTTCTTAAAGAAGAAGCTGAGATTACTGATTTGAGACCTTCTTTTTTGATAACAGGAGTTTAATGCATTACATTTGCCTCTGGGAACTGTTTTAGTTGCATCCCACAAATTTTCATCAATTTAAAATGCTTTCTAATTTCCCTTTTCATTTCTTCTTTGACCGGTAGGCTATTTGGAAGTGTGTCAGTTGTTTCCATATAGTCCGGGGCTTTTCCAGATATCTTTCTGCCATTGATTTTTCATTTAATTCTTTTGTAGCCAAACAAATCCTCTGTATGCTTTGAATCATAAATTTATTGGCAATTTGTTCTATGGCCCATAATATTATCTATTATGGTAAATGCTATATACACTTATGAAAAGAATGTGTATTCTGCTGTTGGTTGGAGAGTTCTGGAAATGTCAGTTGGTGTTGTTCAGGTTATCTGTATCTTTGCTGATTTCCTGTCTGCTTCTCCTTTCAGTTATTGAGAGAGGGGATGGAAATTAGTTGTGAATTTGTCTGTGATAGCAGTTTTTCCTTCATATTTTAAATCTCTTATTTATTTATTTGACAGAGACACAGCGAGAGAGGAATACAAGCAGGGGGAGTGGGAGAGGGAGAAGCAGGCTTCCCGCGGAGCAGGGAGCCTGTTGTGGGGCTCGATCCCAGGACCCTGGGATCATGACCTGAGCCGAAGGCAGACGCTTAACGACTGAGCCACCCAGGCGCCCCTAAAGTGGGTTTCTTTTAGACAATATGTAACTGGGTCTTGTTTTTTAACCTGTGTGACAAATTCTGCTTTTTAACTGAGGTGTTTAGATCACCTCATCTGTTTATTAAGGCAAAATTAATTAAAATTTGCCATTTTGTCATTTGTTTTCTATTTGTACCATCTGTTTCCTTTTCTCTTTCCTTCTGCCTTTTGGATTGAGTGTTTTTATCCATTTTGTCATCTTCGTTGGCTTATTTGTTAAAACTCTTGTGCTGGCTTTGTGGCATTCATCTTGAATATCCTCCAGTTGACCTTCACATGACAGACTGCTTTAAGCCTTGAAATGGTGTGCTTTTCCTCCTCCCTTCCCAGCTTTTGTGCTGGTGTTCTCAAAGTTCTGCTTCCGCAATATAGGATACATGTTTTTGCTTTATTTTTATTTTTTTATTTTTTTTTAAAGATTTTATTTATTTACTTGACAGGGAGAGACACAGCGAGAGAGGGAACACAAGCAGGGGGAGTGGGAGAGGGAGAAGCAGGCTTCCCCACGGAGCAGGGAGCCCAGTGTGAGGCTCGATCCCAGGATCCTGAGATCATGACCTGAGCCGAAGGCAGATGCTCAACGACTGAGCCACCCAGGCGCCCCCATGTTTTTGCTTTAAAAAATTCTAGGTTGACTACTTTTTTTGTTTTCAGAATTTAAAAATGTCGCTCCACCATCTTTCAGCTTGTATCGTTTCTAACGAGAAATCTGCTGTCATGTTTGTTTTCCTCTGCAGAATACGTCTTTTTTCTCTGGCTACTCTTAAGATTTTCTCTTTATCACTGGTTTTAAGGAATTTGATCATGATGTGCTTTGGAGTAGTTTTTTTTCTGTTATGTTTGGGGTTCACTGAGTGGCTTGGGTCTGTGGGTTTTCATCAGATTGGGAAATGTTTTTGTCATTGTTTTTTCAAATATTTTGTCTGTCTCCCTGCCTCCCAAGTCTGTGTATCACACAGCTCACAGTTCATTGTTTTCTAGCCTTTTTTTCCCGGTGTTTTAGAGTTTCTGTTGTCTTCAAGTATTCGTCTTTTCCTCTGTAAAACTGAATCTGTTCGTCCTATGCCTTGCAGTTTTCATCTCTAGGCAGTGGATTTGTTTCTTTCTTAAAATCTTCCATATCTACTGAACATGTTTGATTTTTCCTCTAGCTTCTTTTTTTTTTTTAAGATTTTTATTTATTTATTTGACAGAGAGAGACACACAGCCAGAGAGGGAGCACTAGCAGGGGGAGTGGGAGAGGGAGAAGCAGGCTTCCTGCCGAGCAGGGAACCCAATGCGGGGCTCGATCCCGGGACCCTGGGATCACAACCTGAGCCAAGGGCAGACGCCTAACAACGAGCCACCTAGGTGCCCCTTCCTCTAGCTTCTTGAGCATTTGTGACACAGTTTTAACTTTAATGTCCTTGTCTACTCTATCATTTGTACCTTTTCTGAGTCAGTTTTGATTGATTTTTTTTCATTTTGGTCCTAATTTCCTGTTTCTTTGCATGTCTGGTAATTTTTTTATTGCATGCCAGACGTGAATTTTGCCTTTTTTGGTTACTGCGTATTTTTGCATTCCTATAAATATTCTTGAGGTTTGTTCTAGGATGTGACTTGGAAACAGTTTGAACCTTTCAGCTGTTGCTTTTAATTGTTGTTAGGCTGCGTTTAGTCTGGAGTTTTATTTGTCTCCACTAACAAGGCAGGACTCTTCTGAGTACTTGACTCAGTGCCCCACAAGTTATGAGCTTTTCCAGACTGGCTCCTGAGAACAGGCACTGTTTGTGGTCCTGCCGAACTTCAATTATTGTTTCCCAGTTACCCTTTAGGGTGGCCTGGGGTAGTTTCCTCACACCACACACTGATCAGTACTCTGCTTCATTCCCTGAGGGGTTCCTCTCTAGATCTCTGGAGTCTTACTTTTATGCCGCTCTCTCTTCTCCAGGACTCCTGGGAGCTGTCCTGTGAGTGCTCCCTGCCTTGGTTTCCCCCAGTTTTTAGCTGCATCCACTTACTCCAAGAGTCTTCTGCACCCCCTGGAGTACTTCTCCTTGCTTTGTAGGCTGGAAATGTTCTTGAGGCCTTAAGGCTTACCTCACATGCTCCCTGACTTAGGGATCACTATTCTTTGTTGCTTGATGTCAGTGTCTGGAGAACTGGTGTTTTCTAATATTTTGTCCCCCTTCTTTTTTTCTCCCAGTTGTTTCAGGTGGGCAGTTAAATTTATCCCTATAACTCCATCTTGGCTGGAAGCCTTTATAAAATATACAGCATTGTGATTCTTTTGTCTGTCATATATTTAACAAAGGCTTTCCTTATGGTTAGATTGATTGATTTACCACAGTGTGTAGTGGCAGGTAGAGAAGAGTGAACACTGGATTCATGATTCCTTTCCCTGGCCCTTCCTCCCTTCCCTACCTCACAGTGGAAGACTCTCAGACATATGCCTGACCCTTGTGGGGGGATGTGGGTTGTCTCTCCTTGCAGAGCACTCTGAAGAGGCTCTCTCGTGAAGGTACTAACACTATGGTACACAATGTCCTGTGTGGCCGTCCCGGGGTGGTGGTGAGGGGAGGGCTCAGGCCTAGCTTCTATGTCCTATCTGATTTGGTGGGCTCATCTACCTTGGTTAGAGTGATGATTGGCTCTGGTTACTTAGGCCAGTGATGGGACAGGACCCAGGGGTGGGAATAGTTCCTTTTTCTTTCTGGATTTCAGTGGAATGATTCCAGAATAAGGAAGACCACAGAGGGAGCAGGACCATAGTAAGAGAGCTCTGTTTCTTCTTCCTCTGTTACCAGGTTAGTGTGCAGGACTTCATCCCTCACACCTCAGTGCTTTTCCTTGGTTCCATGTTTGCCCATGTAGCAGCTGTCACGTCACTTCACAAGTCTGGTTTGAAGAGCCAGAGTAAATAGTTTTGCCTGTGCAGGTCATTTAGTTTCTCTTAGTCATCAGTCTCAACTCTGTTGTTGTAGCTCAAAAGCAGCCACAGCCGGTACATATTTGTGGCTGTGTTCCAATAAAGCTTTATTTAAAAAACAAGTGGGAAGGGCAGGAGTTGACCCGAAGGCTATAATTTGCCAACCCCTGCCTCAATTCAGGTCCTCACTTTACTGAGTTGATATTTTTTGTGTGGTTCCCCTATTACAATTGCTTCCAGAAACCATTGTCAGTTCTACCTTGCTTAAAACACAGATCTCATCATGTTAGTTACTGACTAAATAATGTCTGGCGTCCTATAACATTTCCGGTAAGGTCAGAATTATCTTACCCTCAGAGCCTCCATAGTCTTACTCTTTTTATATTTCTCATCTTACCTCCAGTGATTCCCCGTCTGTCGCATACCGTCTGCTTGGCATGTTTTCCTGCCCTAAGATATTCCGTAAGCTTTACTTTTTCTGGAATGTTTTCTCCCTTCCCGTTACGTTATATATGTCTGTTGAAACCATCCACCTGCCTTGGGAACCCTCTTTACATCCCACCTCCTTTCAGAAGGATTCCAGAGCCCCTCAGGTGTAGGCAGTTTCTCCTTCCTTCATGCTGTTTGAGCACTCCTGTGGTGCACCCTCCTGATTTGCTCTTTGTCAGAAGTGTGTGTGTGTATGTGTTCATTCTTTGTCAGAAGTGTGTGTGTGTGTGTTCGTTCTTTGTCAGAAGTGTGTGTGTGTGTGTTTGCCAGAAGTGTGTGTGTGTTGTCAGAAGTGTGTGTGTGTGTTCGTTCTTTGTCAGAAGTGTGTGTGTGTGTGTGTTCTTTGTCAGAAGTGTGTGTGTGTGTGTGTGTGTGTCTTGTTGACCCAGAATCCCTCCCGAGGTGGGAGGTGTGCCCTCTTGTGACCTCTGTAGTCTGGCGCAGAGCCCAACTCAGAGCAGAAGCGTGTCAGGTGTGTTTGAGGTGGCACATAAAGACTGATGTCTTGGGGATGCATTGCTCTGGGGACTCGTGTTGTTGTGGGCACAGCTCTTGGCTCCTCCTTGGGGCCCGTGTGCAGGCCCCTGAGGAGGCGGGCTGTGGGCAGGCTGCCTGTGTTGGGCCACGCTTCTGGGCCCCGGGTGGCGGCAGGCCTGGCCATCCCAGGTCCCCTTTGCTGCTGCCGCTTCCTCAACGGCCTCTTGCCCTTTGGTTCCACAGAGCTGCGGTGCAACCCCGGGCAGTTTGCCTGTCGCAGCGGCGCCATCCAGTGCATCCCCCTCCCCTGGCAGTGTGACGGCTGGGTGACTTGTGAGGATGAGAGCGACGAAGCCGACTGTCCAGGTGAGTGTGTCGGGCAGGCAGTTGCCCGGGGCCCTGCCGCTCCATCACAGCTGCGTGATTATGCTTCCAGGAGGGGGGGGGATGGCATCCACTGCAGCCTGTGCTGGATCTACTCACTGGAAGCTTATATTGAGCTGGCCCCCTCCCCTCTCTCCGTCTCTCTCTCTTTAAAAATAGATGCCCAACGCAGGCAGATCCCAGAATTTGCAAGGTTGCAGGGTCAGGGCCGGGGTGAGGCAAGAGGGGTGTCCAGGATGCCACGTTTCGGTTGGCACTGCCAGCCCTGAGAGCAGCGCCCCTGAAATGTGGTGCCCTTTTGCCTGGCTTTGGAGGTAGGTGCTTTTTGAGACCTGGCTAGAGTCCTGTTGAGTGTCATTAGACTGGCTTTGGCTCTGCCAACCCATTCTGCTCACTCAGTCCCTAGTAATTTTTCATTTGGGGGTTTTCTTCTGACAATGCATGGACTTCTAAAGATCTATGCAGATGCAACAGAAAGTCTAAACTGTTGGTTCTCCGTTTGGTTTCTGCCCCAGCACCCTCAGGGAGTATAATACACCTCATGAGTAATGATGTTTGCTGCATCCCTGGTTCTTTTGGGTTAGGATGGAAGATGTAGTATCTTGCATTTGCCCGTGCATGTGTGGGTGACACACACACTAATTTGTTTTAAGACCCAGGTAGCACCAATAATGCCCCTAAGAAGAAGGTGTTTTTATTCTACCTTGAGAACCTCAGATCTAATAACTCTTCAGCCTGGCATTTAAATTTCTTGACATTCTGGTTTGGTTCTACTTTACCAACCTGATGTATTTCTATTTTCACCTTAGTGGCTCCGCTGGCCTGTTTCCTGTGCCCACCCATGATGAATTTCCTAGCCACATTCTTCATTCATGCCTTTCTTTTTTTCCTGGGATCCTCTTGTTCTGTTTTCATGTGGGCAGATCTTACCTGTCCTTCAGGGCTTGGCTCAGATGATACCACAACACGTAGACATCTCTGGGCCTTCAGATGGAAGTTGGTTTCTGCCAGCACCTCTTCTCTCTCTCTGACAGCATCTAGAACCACCGGTATTTCTCACCATTACCTGTGCCCATGCTTGATCTCTCCTTCCAGACTATGAGTTCCCCGAAAGCAGGAGACCTGTCCTCTTCCTAAGTGTGACCTGGCCTAGGACGGAGGTCCTTTTTAACATTCAGTAAATGGAAGGAGTGTTGTAATTCCTGTGGGTCAGGTACTGAAGAAAAACCAGTTACCTTCAACCATGGGGATCAGGTAGGGTATCACATACAAGGTGACATTTGAGCTTGGGACAGTTCTTTGAAGGGGGTTCCAAAATAAGCAGAGGTGGTCTGGTCAGACTACCTGAAAAGATGGCCTTTAGAGGGGATCCCAATTATCCCTGGAGCTTGTTCATTGGATTATGCATGTCTCTGGTTGAGGTACTTGCCTTTCCAAATGAGTTTGAATGGTGGCAGCTGGGCAGCCCTGTGTGTCTGGAAGCCCACCTGCTCCTTCCTTAGGTCACAGCCTGGAGAGCATGAACTACCCCGTGCTTGGGATGCTGATGCTTCATGTTCTGTCAGCTGCTGAGGACCAGTGGTTGTGACTGGGAGCTTCCCTGGGTCTGCCTTATGGGATGAGACTTCATATCCAGCCTCCTAGAGAATATTCTGAACAAAGAACCAAATGATTCTTGGCTGGCTTTCAAATGGAAGGATGACTTACTTGCTGATCTCAAAGTGCCTTCTGGCTTAGCTTTTAAGGTTGTGTGTAATAACTGTTCTGTTGTGTAGGTACTGAAAACAATGGTAGGCACTCTAGTTCATCTTGTTTATCTCTCCATCCACTGTGGACTTGATAAAGGCAGGGACTGGATTTTATTTCTCTTCTGGGCCACATGGCCTGGCACAGGAGGTCACAAGTCGTTCAGCACAAGTGTTGATTTGAGGTTACAAAGGTTGCCATATTTTCTCCCCAAACAGAGAAATAAAGTCTATCCGACAGGAGCCTGGGGTTCTGAGTGGATGGTGTGCTCCGGGCCCTAGCCACTGAGGGCACAATGATCATGGCAGTGTGTGGAAACTCACAGAGCCCTGACAGGACCAAGGAGTGTTTGAAGAGGGGTGGGAGGGCTAAGGCGCTGTCAGACCTCCTGGCTCACTCCTGGCTGCCCCTTGGTTCTGGTACCGTGTCGGTACCATGATGTAGTGCCATGCCATGATCCAGGTGGCGATAAGCTTTGATCTCTGGGGTTCTGAGAAATGTAAGTTATGAAAATATACAAGGAATAAGTATAGTACTTGTTTCTTACTTCCCTAATCATCAATAATTGCTGAAATTTTGTCATATTTTCATTTTTTTAAATTAATTTTTAAAAAACAACATGAATATGTTAAATCCTCATTTTAACACTCTCCCCTACCAAAAAAAAAAAAAAGAAAAAGAAAAATCTTTGTTAGTGGGGAGGGGAGTGTGGACAGGGAGTTAGCTGATAACTACCTTTGCTGTGGCCTTCCTGTATATGGGGAGAGTTTAAATAAACCTGTGGGAAGCCCTGGCCATGCTTGGTCAGGATTTTGAACATGGGCTTCAGGACGTCTGGAAGGACCTTACGAGATTATCGCATTGTCCTTCTGAAAGCCTGCTAAAATGATAGTAAAAGAGTACAGAAGATACAGAAGATATAAAATGGGAAAAGATGGAACAGCAGACCAGTAATTCCAGCATGTTTTTGGAAGATAGGAAATGGGTGGTGTGCTAGAGTCTGGGTATCTAATATGTATATATATATTTTAAAGATTTTATTTATTTGTCAGAGAGAGACACAGCGAGAGAGGGCACACAAGCAGGGGGAGTGGGAGAGGGAGAAGCAGGCTTCCCGCCGAACAGGGAGCCCGATGCAGGGCTCCCAGGACCCTGGGATTACGACCTGAGCCGGTGGCAGATGCTTAACGACTGAGCCACCCAGGCGCCCCTGGGCATCTAATATATTGCCTGCATTTCCAGGGCTGGAGGGCTGGAGCTTTCTTATTCAGACCCCACTGCCAGCAGGCTTGGGCTATCACTTAGCCCAGGAGATCCTTCCCATGCAGTTTGGAAGGTAGAAGGGAGGTGGACTCCTCCTTCCCCTGGCAGTCGTGTGGGGGGGGTGCATGGGCTTAGGCCGAGGTGAGTGAGTACAGCGGCTCCATAGCCTCCTCTGGCCAGCCGTCGCAGGGCTGCGGGGCAGCTGTGGTTGGCAGAGGTTTTCTGCGGTGTCCTGTCCTGTGGGCGGCTTCCTGACTCTGGACTGCAACTGCGGAGGGGGAGTGGAAGGCTGGAGGTGGCTCACTTTTGTGCACACTCCAGCCTCTTCGGTTGTTCTGAAAGTACCTAATGCCCTGTGTTAAACTCCTTTATTTTTGAAATACCTACCATGGTTTCTGTTCTTCTGACCAAACCATCTTTGATGTAAATGGGAACTAACATAAGAGGGATAAAATTTTTTAATGGAGAAAAATGTACAACTTTATTAAGAGACATTAAAGAAGATTTGAATAAATAGAGACAAGATATTCTTGGCTAGGAAGACTCAGCATGGTGAAGCGGCCTTATATTGATCTGTGGAGTCAGTGCATCTCCAAAGGGGCTTTTGGGAAATGTGACGAGTCAGTTTTAAAATGTGTAGAAGAATAAACTCCTAATATTGTAGGACACTGAAGAAGAGTAAGGTGTGAGCAGTTGCCTTACCCGTGTCAAGGCTTACATTATTGTTGGCTCAGGGAAGCACAGATTGGCCCGTGCAACAGAAGAGCTGCCAAAAACAGACCTGAGAAACTATATATGGCACAGGTAGAATTACATATCACCGGGCAGAGGATAGGTTCCTCAGTCCTAGCGCTGTGACAGTTGGGAAAGAATGTATACATAATGTACAGAAAAATCAGTTTCAGGTTAATTGGAGAAAAACTTCTAGAACACAGTGTAGGAGAATATTATGACCTTGGTAATAGGAAAGGGTTTTTTTAAAGTCACAAAAATAATCAACTCTAACATAAAAATGACCAGTTTTACTAGATTAAAATTAAGATCTGCTCAGCGGGTGTCTGCTTCTCCTTCTCCCTCTGCCCCTCCCCCTGTGCGCTCTCTCTCTCTCTCTCTCAAATGAATAAATAAAATCTTAAAAAAAAAAAAATCTTCCCTTTTTCAAAAGGTACCTGTAAAGAATGTGAACAGTCAAGCCACAGAGTGGAAATAAATTTGCAGTATGTATAGCCCTTAAAGTATTATGGTCCAGCGCATATAAAGAACTCCTACATATGGACAAAAGACACTCAGCCATGTCACAGAAGAATTAATAAGAACAGTGGTTAAACAGATAAAAAGATACTCAACCTCATTAGAATTCCAAGGCTGCAGTGAGATTCCACTTTACAGTTATTTAGATTGGCAAAAATTAAGATGTCTGTTGGCAGAAATTAAGGTATCAACAAAACCAGTGTTAGAGAGGATGTGAGTGACTTGGAAATCTTATCTGCTGCTGGTGAGGGGGATAAATTGATGCACCTGCTTTGGAAAACTGGTATTAACTTGTAAAGTTGAACATTCTCATATTCTGTGATCCAGGATTTCCATTTGGGGGAGCTCTAGAGAAATTCTTACAGCACTCTTCATACTAATATCTTGGAAACAGGCCAAATGTCTGTGTTCACATGATGGCATATTGTGGACCAACAACAGTGAGTGAATAGTAGGTCCTTGGAGCAACATTAATGGATCTTAAGGGCAGCATGTAGGTGACAAAGGCAAATTGCCAAAAAGTACAACACAATAAAGACAAGCAAAAGTGACCATTGTCTCATGTACAGGTACATCCGGGTGTGATAAACAAAAATGGCAAAATGGTGATACACAAAATTTGGGCTCCTGGTTCCTCCCTGGTGAGGAGGAGACAGAGGAGTAAGACCGGGAAGAACAACCCTACAGCTGATGTTTGAGTTCTGAAGTAGGGTGGGGGTTGGGGTGGAGGGCTCACAACTATGTTTATTATTAGGCTTTAATAGAGAACCCAGAAATAAACCTTCATATATATGGTCAAATTATTTTCCACAAGGGTATGGTTCAGTGGTTGGAGGGAAGAATAGTATTTTCAATAAATGGTGCTGGGAAAAGTGGACAGCCACATGCAAAAGAACCTTTCCTTAGTGTACAAAAATTAATCCAACATGGGTCAGAGACCTAAGTGTAACAGATAAAACTATAAAACTCAGAAGAAAACATAGGAAAAAAGCTTCATGACATGGGCTTGGCAGTGATTTCTTACACGTGGTACCCATGACAGACAACAAAGGAAAAATATAGATAAATTGAGCTACATCAAAATTTAAAAGTGTGTTAAAACATTCAACAGACTGGGGCGCCTGGGTGGCTCAGATGGTTAAGCGTCTGCCTTCGGCTCAGGTCATGATCCCAGGGTCCTGGGATCGAGTCCCGTGTTGGGCTGCCTGCTCCTTGGGAGCCTGCTTCTCCCTCTGCCTCTCTCTCTCTGTCTTTCATGAATAAATAAAATCTTAAAAAAAAAATGTTCAACAGACTGAAAAGGCAGGCTATGGATTGGGAAAAAATATTTGCAAATCATATCTGATGAAGGGCTAATATTCAGAATATATAAAAAAACTACAACTCAACAAAAAAAAATCTGATTAAAAAGTGGGCAAAAGAGGGACACCTGGGTGGCTCAGTAGCTTAAGCATCTGCCTTTGGCTCAGGTCATGATCCCAGGATCCTGGGATCGAGCCCCGCATCAGGCTCCTTGTTCAGCGGGGAGCCTACGTCTCCCTCTGCCTCCCGCTCCCTCCTGCTCGTGCTCTCTCTCTCTCTCTCTGACAAATAAAAATCTTAAAAAAAAAATGGGTAAAGGATTTTGCTTTTCTCAGAGAAGACATACAAATGGCCAACAAGCACATGAAAATGTACTCAACATCACTGTTCTTTAGGAAAGTACAAATCAAAACCACCACGAGACACCACCTCACACACATTAGGATGGCTGCTATCAAAACAAGTGCTAGTGGGGATGTGGTGGGGACGTGCAGATGGTGGGACGTGGAGAAGTTGGAATGCTTTTGCGCAATTGGTAGGAATGTGAAATGGTGCGTCACTGTGGAAAACAATATTGTGGTTCCTCAAAAAATTAAAAATAGAACTACCATAGGATCCAGTAATTCCACTTCTGCATATATGCTCAGAATTGAAAGCAGGATCCATGTCCTTAAAAATGGTTAAAATTTTATATGTATTTTGCCACAATGAAAAATATGTACATATATACACATACACAGATGGTCTATTTTCTGAACATGAACAGAACGCTGTGAAAAGGAACAATTGAGCAAGAAGGAGCTCTTACCCATTGAAAAATTAGTCCAGAAAATCCAATATCTGATTAGTAAAAGTTCCTTTTTTTTTGAGAGAGAAGGAGAGCAGGAGGAGGGGCTGGGGCGGAGGCAGGGGGAGAGAGAATCCCAAGCAGACTTCGTGCTGAGTTCAGAACCTGAGGCGGCACTTGATCTCATGACCCCAGTAGAAATCAAGAGTTTGATGCCCAACTGAGCCACTCAGGTGCGCCCCCCCACTTTTTAAAAAGATTTTATTTGAGAGAGAGCGCAAGAGTGTGCACAAGCAGGGGAGGGGTGGCGGGAAGAGAAGCAGACTCCCCACTGAGGGAGCCCAATTCGGGGCTTGATCCCAGGACCCTGGGATCCTGACCTGAGTGGAAGGCAGACACTCAACCAACTGAGCCACCCAGGCACCCCCTGGTTTTATTTTTAAGTAATCTCTACAACCAGTGTGGGGCTCAAACTCACAACCCTGAGATCAAGAGCTGCATGCTCAGGGCGCCTGGGTGGCTCAGTTTGCTAAGTGTATGACTCTTGATTTTGGCTCAGGTCGTGATCTCTGGGAGTCGTGAAATCGAGCCCTGTGTTGGGCTCCATGCTGGGTGTGGAGCCTCCTTAAGATTCTCCCTCTCTGTCTCCCTGTCCCTGCTTATGTGTGTGTTCTCTCTCTAAAGAAATTTTAAAAAGGAGCTGCATGCTCTACAAACTGAGCCACCCAGGAGGCCCAGTAAGAGTTAATTTTTTTTTTAAAGATTTTACTTATTTATATGAGGGTGAGGGAGAAAGAGAAAGCCCACATAAGCAGGGGAAGGAGCAGAAGGAGAGGGACAAGCAGACTCCACGCTGAGTGCAGAGCCCGATGTAGGGCTTGATTTCACGACCCTGAGATCATGAGCTGAGCTGAAATCAAGAGTTGGATGCTCAACCAACTGAGCCACCCAGCCACCCACCTCCTGTAAGAGTTGTTTTATTTTCTTTTATTTTTAATTTTTAAAAAGATTTTATTTATTTGAGAGAGAGAGTGAGCACAAGCAGGGGAAGTGGCAGGCAGAGGGAGAGATAGAAGCAGACTCCCCGCTGAGCAGGGAGCCCGACTTGGGGCTCGATCCCAGGACCCTGGGATCATGACCTGAGCCGAAGGCAGACGCTTAACCAACTGAGCCACCCAGGCGTCCCAAGTTCTTTTGAAGAAAATAGAAAAATATAGGAGTAGAGGGAATTAGTTATATAGCTTTGGAGTTAGGAGGACATAATAATTTTTAAAAGACTTAGACAAGGGCGCCTGGGTGGCTCACTTGGTTGAGCGACTGCCTTCAGCTCAGGTCATGATCCTGGAGTCCCGGGATCGAGTCCCACATCGGGCTCCCTGCTCAGCAGGGAGTCTGCTTCTCCCTCTGACCCTCTTCCCTCTCGTCCTCTCTATCTCTCGTTCTCTCTCTCTCAAATAAATAAATAAAATCTTAAAAAAAAAAAGACTTAGACAAGATACCTTGTATAATTGCAGCATGTCAGGAATACAGTGAAGACCACACGTCCAAAGAGGGAGAGCACAGGTCCTGGTGAAAAGAGCAGGAATCAGAATAACATGAGATGTTCAGCAGCAACACAGGCATGGGGAAACAGTGGGGCAAGGCCATCTGGATCCGAAGAGGAGCTGATTTTAATAGTCTAAATCAAAATTTTAGTTGGAGGTTTATTCAAGTTATTTGTACACACAATCTGAATATTCAAATAGTTCTGTAAGACTTTTTATTTAAAAAATAGCAACCCAGGGGCGCCTGGGTGGCTCAGTTGGTTGAGTGACTGCCTTTAGCTCAGGTCATGATCCCAGAGTCCTGGGATCAAGCCCCACATGGGGCTTCCTCCTCAGCAAGGGTCCTGCTTCTCCCTCTCCTGCTCCCCCTGCTTGTACTCTCTCTGTCTGTCTCTATCAAATAAATATGAAGTCTTTAAAAAAAAAATAGCAACCCTGATGTCCGCTACCCCATTTCCCACTTCTCAGAAGCAAATACTTGAGATTACTTTAGCTATTGATTTCACTTAGTGTTTATCTGTGGGTCTCTAAATTCCATGATTTTAGGAATTCCGTGTTGATTTTCCCTGAACAAGGTGGGTAATACTTGCCCCTTTGTCTTCTCACTTCCAGAGTTCTCGCTCCGTCAGTGCTGCTCTTGGCTGGGCATGGAGGGTGATTCCATTTCCTTTTTGCTGGTGGAAGATTTTGTCTTTTTTTTTTCTTCAAGATTTTATTTATTTATTTTGACAGGTAACACAAGCAGGGGGAGTGGGAGAGGGAGAAGCAGGCTTCCTGCAGAGCAGGGAGCCTGATGTAGGGCTCGATCCCAGGACCCTGGGATCGTGACCTGAGGCGAAGGCAGATGCTCAACAACTGAGCCACCCAGGCGCCCCAGAAACATTTTGTCTTTACCCCAGAATTGAACATTGTCATCATCGTCTTTTTGTTTTGATAACTTTATTGAGATATAATTCACATACCATAGAATTTGCTTGTTAAATATGGGTTTTGGTGGTTTTTAGAATATTTTCAGAACCATCACCCCAACTGTAGAACTTTTTTGTCACCCCAAAATAAAACCCTGTACCCATTAGGAGGCACTCTTCCATTTTCTCTCAAGCCTTAGCCCCTGGCAACCAGTTACCTACTTTCTGTCTCTGTAGATTTGACTCTTCACATTTTATAGAGATGGAGTCATGCAATGTGCAGTATTTCTTGTCTGGCTTCTCTCAATTGGCATACTATTTTCAAGGTCCATCCATGTAGTTTTCTTTTTGTTTTACCTTTAAAAAAGAACCTATATATGTACTTTAAAGAAAACATATATCTTATGTTAGACTTTCAGTTTTTTAACACCTTTATTGAAATACAATTTATGTACCATAAAATTCATCACTTTAAAAAAATGTACAAGTCTATGATTTTTGTGTAATTATTCATAGAGTTCTGCAACTTTAGAACATTTCCGTTGCCCCCAGAAGATCCCCATGTCTGTTTGTAGTCCCTCCTTGTTCCCTCCCGCATTCCCAGGCAACCTCTAATCTGTTTTCTGTGTCTTATAGACTTGCTTTTCTGGACATTTCCTATAAAGTGAATCATACCATATGCCTTCTTTTGTGTCTGGCTTCTTTCACTTGACATCATGTCTTTGAGGTTCATCCATTTGCAGCCTGAGTCAGTAGTTTTTTCCTTTCCACACCAAATTTTCCATTCTATGGGTAAGGCCACATTTTGTTTACCCTTTCACTTTGATGAGCATTTGAGTTACTTCCACTTTGTGAGTAAAGCTGCTGTGAACATCATGAGTTTTCAAGGGGACATATGCTTTCATTTATCTTGGACAAATACATGGGGGTGGGATTTCTGGGTCATATTGTAAATTTATGTTTCACTTTTTAAGAAATGGCCAAATTGTTTGCCAAAGTGGCTGTAGATTTACATTAAAAAAAAAAGTCCGTAGCAGGATAGATCTCTTTCCTGATTTCCCCTCAGTTGTAGATCTGTCATTTTATTCTGCCAGTTTGATTTTGGAGTCTCTTCTCCCAGAGCCCCTGACTTCACCTGTCTGGCTTAGTGCTGGCAGGGCCTGCTGCCCACCTTCCTGGCTGTCCTCTTGGGTTTTCCCTTCACCATCAGCATGGGAGAATCCATAGATTTCT
The DNA here is from genome assembly GCF_003265705.2 of Callorhinus ursinus. Lineage (NCBI taxonomy): Eukaryota > Metazoa > Chordata > Mammalia > Carnivora > Otariidae > Callorhinus > Callorhinus ursinus. Next base: position 80,430 of record NW_027397177.1, on the reverse strand, counting down.
CCCTCATGTCTGTCCACGCTTGTCTGCCTCTCTCTCTCATGTTAGATCCTTTGTTTTTTTGTTTCCTGTTTTGGTTTATTCTCTCATTTAAGTAATGTACTGCCTTCCGTAATAACTTCTGCAGAAAAGGAACACAGGAGACAAAAGTTTTTGGTTCCTTGCTTGCATGTCTGAAAAGGCCTTTATTTGACCCTCACACGATAGATTTAGTTGGATTTAGAATTACTAGCTAAAAATAACTTTCCCTTACAATTTTGAAGATCTTACTCCATTTTTATGAGCTTTCAACATTGCTGATGCCATAATTCTGGTTCTTCGAAGGAAACCTGTTTTTGTTCTGGAAATTTTGAGTATCTTTTGATACATTGTGCTGGCCACTCAGCAGATCTTTTCATTGTAGGAACTCATGCATCTTGGTTTAGGGAAAGAAAAGACTAGATTTTTGTTTTCTCTTCCATTTATCTAGTCTCTTTCTAGAACTGTTACTGGAAATTGGAGCTCTTGGACTGATCTTCAGTTTTTTGTCTCCAGTTCTCTCTTTGTCTCTTTTACTTTAAGGAAGTTTCTACTTGCACCGCCACATCTTTTAACAGGTTTTCATTTTTGCCATAATGTTGCATTTCTAGTGGAGATTTTTCTTTGGGTGGGGGGGTTAATGGTGTCTGTATTATGTTCCTTTTTAATAGCATCCCATTCTTGTTTTATGGATACAATATTGTCTCTCACTTTGAGTATGTTAATGGCATGGTTTTGCTGAACTGTTCCATATGCATTCCTTCTGTATTGTTTCCTCTGTAGTTTGGTGTCTTTCATTTGCAGGCTCTCCTCAGAGGTTGGTGGGCCTTGCCTGCCTGTCTGCTGTGTGTGGCAGACGGACTGGAAGCTCTGTGCTTGTGGGCCTCCTTGGATAGTGAGCCAGCTGCACTGTTTCATTGGGGGGTCTCCTCCCCTTGGGGACCTTTTTCTTAGGCTGGCCAGATTTCTCCATAGAGGAATGTTCCAATCTGCCCTCCCCAGCGAAGCACAGAACCCTGACTTTCAGTTGAACTGGTGTCCCCAGTCTTGAGACACCTGTTTGACCCTCTCATCAGTAAATCACCCATCTTCTGCTGGGGTGAAGGAGAGGCAGGGTTGCCTGAGGAAACCAAGTACAGGGGATGAGATCTGGGTTTGTCAGCTGCCTTCTCTCCCTGACTTTTTTTTTTTTTTTTAAGATTTTTATTTATTTATTTGACAGAGACACAGTGAGAGAGGGAACACAAGCAGGGGGAGTGGGAGAGGGAGAAGCAGGCCTCCGTGGAGCATGGAGCCCAATGCGGGGCCGATTCCCAGGACCCTGGGATCATGACCTGAGCCAAAGGCAGATGCTCAACGACTGAGCCACCCAGGCGCCCCATCTTTCCCTGACTTAATATGAGAAATTTCAAGTCTGTAGAAAAGGTACATGAGTAGTACGGTGAATGCTTATATTGCCTTTACCTGCATTCACCTATCCATAGCAGTTTGCTGCAGTTGCTTCTTTACATATTTTTTTCTGAACCCTTTGAGAATGTGGTAGTGATACCATGACATTTTCCCCTAAATACTTCATCTATCTTCTTTTTTTTTAAGATTTTATTTGTCAGAGGGGGAGAGAGAGAGAGTGCATAAGCAGCAGGGAGGGGGCAGAGAGAGAGAGAGAAGCAGGCTCCCCGCTGAGCAAGGAGCTTTGAGGCAGGACTTGATCCCAGGACCCTGGGATCATGACCTGAGCCGAAGGCAGTGCTTAACCATCTGAGCCACCCAGACGCCCCTACTTCATCTGTCTTCTAAGAAGAACAACAATCCCATAACCACAATACACTTTTCATGTGCAAGAAACTTACCATAGTACTATTATCTTACATATAGTTCATTTTGAAGTTTTTCATTTGTCCCCAAAAATATCTTTTACAGGTTTTTTGTTTTTAAATTCAGGATTTATTCAAAGTTTACATACTGTATTTTCTTGCCATCTAGCTTTATTCTGTAGTTCAGAAGTGTCCCCAGCCTTTAAAAAAAAATTATTGATCTTACATGGCATTGATATATTTGAAGAGTCCAAGCCAGTTGTTTTGTAGAATGTCCTTCAATATGGGCTTGTCTGTTTCCTCATGATTAGATTCAGGTGAAACTTTTTTTTTTAAGCAGGTCATAAAGTGTCCCATTGGGGGCACATAAGGTCAGTTTGTCCCATTATTGGTGATGTTAAGTTTGATCACTTGGTTAAGGTAATGTCTGCCATATTTCAGTACAGTAAACGTCTGTCCCCCCTCCTTTGTAATGAAAAGTAATCTGTGAATAAGTAATGAGTAATACGTGGAGTGGTATTCGAGGTATTCTCCAACAACCTTACACCCAGTTGTTTTAGCTTTTATTGATGGTTCTTGTCTGAATTAGTTATAATAGTGGTGGTGAAAAAATGGTGATTTTGTAATTCTACCATATGCACTCCACTTAATAAATTATATTATTTTATAAAGATCTTTCCTATTTCCTGGCACTGCAAAATGTTCCAGGTTCAGGGGGCACCTGGGTGGCTTAGTCGTTGAGCGTCTGCCTTCGGCTCAGGTCATGGTCCCAGGGTCCTGGGATCGAGCCCCACATCGGGCTCCCTGCTCAGCAGGGAGTCTGCTTCTCCCTCTCCTGCTCCTCCTGCTTGTGTTCCTGTTCTCGCTGTGTCTCTCTCTGTCAAATAAATAAATAAAATCTTTAAAAAAATATTGTTCCAGGTTCATCTTACGGTTTTCCTGCCCCAGACCTGGAATCAACCAGTTCTCTAAAGAGTCCTGTTCCTTTTGGTGAGGGCGGTGGTCTGTGTGGTAGCTATGCTCATACTCACTTGGGCATCATAGCGTCTAGGCATTTCCTTCAGTGGATGGAGCTAGGAAACCTCTTTAAAAATAAGCAGCTCACATTTATTGATACCTCTGATTCTAATCTATACTAAAGTTCTTCTCTTCCTCCCACCTTACATTTTTATCTTCTTTTTCCCATGGTAAGAACTGTGGTTCCCAACACCCTGAATATATGTATCCATTTGGCCCATCCTAAAATACTTGCAGTTTTGGAATTACTCCTCCTATATCACTACCAAGAACACACCTACTAAGTAAATTCCAGGATTTCTTTGTAGTTATTAAGCTGTTTCCCACTGATGGGGTATAGTCAGTTCTCAAGTCAGAAGTCACTAGCATTCATTCCTTTTTTTTCTTGGAGGTGATTATGTTAACATTTCATTCTGTTTGTATTCAGTTTTAGGACTTTTGCCTTCTCATCTTGATTTATTTTTAATGTTTTTGTATTGAGATATAATTCATGTGCCATAAAATTCACCCCTTTAAAATATACAATTTCACATTTTTTAGTATATTCACAAGGTTGTGTAACTGATTTATTTTTAGGATATGTAAAATGTGAACAAGATTAAGAAGTCATAACTATATAAAAACACATATTTAAAAGTTCTCAGGGCACCTGTGTGGCTCAGACTGTTAAGCACCTTCCTCCAGCTCAGGTAACGATCCTGGAGTCCCGGGATCGAGCCCCGCATCAGGCTCCCTGCTCAGCAGAGAACCTGCTTCTCCCTCTGCCCCTCACCCTGCTTGCTCTCTCTCTCTCTCAAATAAATAAATAAAATCTTTTAAAGGTTCTCCACGGGGGCACCTGGCTGACTCAGTTGGTAAAGCATATGACTCTTGATGTTGGGGTTGTGAGTTCAAGCCCCACATTGGGCATAGAGCCTACCAAAATAAAAAAGGTTCTCTTTCCTCTCCTTTTTCCCTTCGCCCTATTCCTTCTCACATCCTATAGGTAAGTAATTCGATTAGTTTCTGGCTTATCTTTCTTGAGTTTGTTCTTGTTTGTTTTTTTTTTTTTAAAGGTTTCATTTATTTGTCAAAGAGAGAGAGAGCACAAGCTGAGGGAGAAGCAGGCTCCCCACTGAGCAAGGAGCCCGATGGGGGACTCAATCCAAAATCAAGAGTCAGACGCTTAATTGACTAAGCCACCGAGGTGCCCATTTTTCTCTTTTTTAATTTAACAAAATACCCATGAAGTCACTATATTAATTCATAAAGATCTTTCTCATTCTTTTTTACAACTCTCTTGTATTCCATCTTAGGAACATACCGTACTTTATTTAACTAGTCCTCCTATGTATGGGCCTTCAGGTTGTTCTCATTAGTTTGCTATTAAATACAATGCCACAGTTGGGGCGCCTGGGTGGCTCAGGCGTTAAGCGTCTGCCTTCGGCTCAGGTCGTGATCCCAGGGTCCTGGGATCAAGCCCCGCATCAGGCTCCCTGCTTTGCAGGAAGCCTGCTTCTCCCTCTCCCACTCCCCCTGCTTGTGTTCCCTCTCTCACTGTATGTCTCTCTATCAAATAAATAAACAAAATCTTCTTAAAAAAATAAAATAAATATAATGCCACAATAAATAACTTAATACATGTGTCCCCCTTTCAAATTGTTGAAGATGTATCTTCACTGTAAATTCTTAGATACAGGATTGCTGAGTCAAAGGGTCAATGTATATGTAGTTTTGCTAAATATTGCCAGATTCCTTTTTCTTTAATTTTAATGGAAATATAGTTGACATGATATAGGTACTTTACTTTGCTACTTGTCCACCTGTTGGCCTAGGATTTAGCTTTCTGGGCTCAAGTAAATGGAGTGATTTGCTTCTAAAGTAAGACAGTCTTGAGACTGACAAATGCTAATAAACTGGATAGGATACTGGGACAACAGGCATAAACCGAGATCATCCCCAGGCAAATTACAATGTGTGGTTGCCTTCTTGAAGCTAATTACTACTTCTGTTCTCCAGTTTTTACAACTTTGCCATCTTCTTCCCTGTTCTGTTTGTCCTTGTGACTATGTCTTTTTTAAAAATTCCATTACTATTGTTTTTAATTAAGGGTTTCAGGAGAGACTAGAGGTGAATGAATATGTTCATTCAGTTGGATATCTCTAACTAGAAGCTTCAAAAATGTTATTAATCTGGGCTTTTTTACATTCAGAGGAACCTATCATGCATGAGAATGGAATAAAGGTATTTTCAGATATGGACAGATTCAGAAAAGTTGCCCTGCCCTTTCTTAGGAAGATATGTCTTGTAAAAGGAGAGGGTAAAGCAGAAAAGAAGGTAGCCTGGGGTCCAGGAAAGAGGGCCCAGTACAGGAGGACAGCAAATGGACCCCAGGATTACAGCCATGCCCCAGCCCAGAGAGCAGCCTCTTCAGCCTGGCGCTAGAAGGTAGGGACTAGGGGAGGGGTTCCCGAGGGAGAAGTGGAGCCACGAGATTCTGATGGGATGTTTCAAGTGCTTACCATTTTTATTGCTAGCCATTGTTATTTGCTATAGCAACTGGAAAGAATAGCAGTAGATAGACCAAAAGCTAAGCAAATTTGAAAATTAATGCACTTAGTAACTCCAGGAAAAAAGAAGGTTGTAAAGAATTGAAATACCTAGTATGCTTTCTGGCTCACAAGTGAAGAACACTTGTACATTAAGTGTACATTATTACATTATTCTACTAACTTTAATTACAAAATTGATTCTACTCTGTTGGGAAGGTGGATAAGAGTATATATGAGCTAAATCTGTACCTGTCCTAACATTACGTCAATGGACAACATTCAAAATTGATAAAACTGGAAGTAGCTGGGTAAACCTATTATTTAGAAATATGGACAAAATATCAGAAGAAATGAGTAAAAAAGATGTCTTTAGGAAATGGGGATGAGGAGCAGGGGGCTGGGAAGAGGGAAGACGGGTTTCTGTTTTCATCTTGTGGTATACATAAGAAATAAGAATTAATACATACATACCTTGGGTGAGGATTCCTACCAGGCCATTCTGCTTCTGCCATATCTGCTGGCAGTTGAGACCCATGGCCACATCTTGAGTGTGTCAAAGGACTATCTGATGGCTTCGGCTTCTGTCACCAGCCTTAGTGGAAGGTAAGTCATTTCTTCTGAACTTGTGCCTGAGACATTTGTGAATCCTTGCAACAGGAGGGAAGCAGATTTTGAGCTTGGAACCGACAGGGCTGTATTTTTGCAGTTATTCTCTGTGTTGAGTTACATCTTGTCCACATGTGGGTATAAAATGGGAAAGCAAAAGTGCTCATTTGTTATTTCAGAAGCATAGGTCTCGAAACCTTGATAGAACAGAGACAAAGATGGCAATCCTGGGCTTGCCCAAACTAGTAAACCTTTAGCCTCAGTGAGATTCTTTTTTTTAAAAGATATTTATTTATTATTTATTTGACAGTGAGAGAGGGAACAAGCAGGGGGAGTGGGGGAGGGAGAAGCAGGCTTCCCACTGAGCAGGGAGCCCGATGTGGGGCCCGATCTCAGGACCCTGGGATCATGACCTGAGCCGAAGGCAGGTGCTTAACGACTAAGCCACCCAAGTGCCCCTCAGTGAGATTCGTAATAAGATCCGTGACCCTGGCCCTAGCTGGAAGGGAAAAGAATCAATGTAAAGAATGTATAACATAATGGAAATACCATTCAAAATTTTATATTTTCACGCTCTCTGATGTTAGAAATTCTCTTTTGGTAAGCAAGTGTTATTTACATTTGATTTTTGACCATGATTCTAAGCCTGTTTTGTTATAAAGAAGGAAAGTGATATGCAGTCTGACTACTTGGAGCCCTGGAGATGCTCCAGTCTGTTTTGCCCTTTATTTGGAGAGGTAAAAAGCTCATCTGGACCCTAATGCCATATTTGGACAAGTTATACAATCCTAGAAACACAAATTAGAATCAGTCACATTTTGTCCTTTATTTGCAAATAACAGATGTTGGGAAGCAAGCATGCCACTGCCTGCCCTGACTCAGTTTCCTTGTTGGACTCAAGGCTCTCCTGTGCCTAGACCCCCCCCCACCCCCCAGCTCTCCCTGTGAGGACTGTAGTGGGAAAGCAGGAAACCTGGCATGCTGGGTGCCCCTCGTGGAGCAGGGGGCGGCTGCCATGAGCACTGTACCCCCCCCCACCCCCATCCGTAGCACACAGCTTGGGAAGATGGGTGGGGACAGGCCTCTGGTGGCCATGCTATGAGGTGGGAGGAGGCTCAGGTCCAGGGGACCTGGAGCAAGTGGAAGGCTCACATCTCCTATTTTCCACTACTTCTGTGAAGCAAGCCTCATAACATTTCAGAGCCTGCTTTCCCATCTGAAAGACATTTCCCTTTACCTCAGTTTTTATAATACCGAGTCAACCCTGTTGGTTCCTCCTTGCTTCATGTCTCCTTCTATGTACTCCATCTGTCTTTGGTGGCCAGAACTATTCTGAAGTCTTGGCGGGGACACCTGAAGAGAACAGAACACAGACAGCAGCCTGTGGTGCAGAGAGCACCCCTCCAAGACAGCAGGCCGGGCTGGGGGCTGGGGGCTGGGGTGTGCACTCAGACTCTTCCATTCCCAGTCACAGGGTGTAAGTGTGCCAACCGCCAGTTGCTGGATGGAAGAGAAGGTGGACCGAGGGCATGGCCTCTCACTGAGGGAGGACAGGATTGTCTGCTGTTTTGCTCACTACTCTATCCCCGTGCCTAGAGTGCCTGGTACACTGAGACTGAACAGGAGACAGAGGGAGAGGGAAAGTTGCTTTGGGGTGTCTGCATCCCGAAACCAGTTCTTGGGGCTGGCTGCACAGGTGTCAGCTCACACCCGCCAACTGGCCCTAAGGGGAAATGCTGTCAGTGAGTTGCAGAAGGAAATTCTGTGTTGTCGGAGGTGCTCCTAAGGGGTCTGTAGGGGTGCTACTCCAGTGAACTCTGTCTCTTCCCCATTTGCACCCAGTTCCTGCTTCTCCTGGCCCCCAGGACACTGGAAGTCCCTGGTCTATGCCAGTGGGTTCCCATGTGCTGAACACATGAGTGATGAGGGCATGTGTGTGGGCATTTGGCTGTGAAGAGAAATAATGGAAAAGAGAAGGGCTCAGAATTGCCACCTGAGCCACCAGAGAAGCCTGCTCAGTGCAAAGTGGCTTCCCCCATCACCACTTGGCTTTCTGGTGACTTCCCTGAGTTGTTCTGCCTATTGGCCTACACCCCCTCCACAGTCAGCCAGCATCCAGCCCCTGGCAGCACTCTCCCTGCCCTGTGCCCCAGATTTATCTGTCTCTCTGAACAGTTTGGCCTGTCCTCTACCAGGTGCTGCTGTGCTTGGGTCTGGGCCGGAGGCCTAGACCCAAAGTGGAATCACAGGTCTTGCTCGTCGGAGCAGACAGAGGGACACATGAAATTCAGGTGTAGGGAAACGTGCTTACCACACCCAGACTTGCCCTCGAGCTTGTCCAAAATGTGTCCACCTTTGGCCTTTGCCCAAGCTGGGCTCTCTGCTGGGAGGCCCTCCTTGTCTCTAGTCAGCCATCTCTTAGGAGCCCAGTGTGGGTCTCCGCACTCCTCTGCCTGCCTCCCCGGGGTGGGGGTTGGGGGGATGGCTGTGGTAGCACTGCCCTGTGTCACAACTGCCAGTCTCCTGCCGGGAGTGGCAGTGTTCAGGATGTGTGGATGGGGTACCCTGGTCCTGGAGAACTGATGTTGCCCTGAAGAGAGCAACTGCAGCGCGCAGGTAGCCGCAATGAGGTCATTGTGTTGGCGGTGAGGTCGCACCAAAGGCCTTGAACATGCTTCTCCTCTGAGGTCTTGCCTTGAGTTGAGCTTCTCTCAGACATTGGTAGCACATTTTATATTTTACTTTATTTTTTTATTTTTATTTTTTTAAAGATTTTATTTATTTGAGAGAGAGAATGAGATAAAGAGAGAGAGCATGAGAAGCGGGAGGGTCTGAGGGAGAAGCAGACTCACTGCTGAGTGGGGAGTCCGATGCGGGGCTTGATCCCGGGACTCCAGGACCATGACCTGAGCCGAAGGCAGTCGCTTAACCAACTGAGCCACCCAGGCGCCCCGCACATTTTATATTTTAGAGTGGTTTGTAATCGGATGGCCCCTAAGCCCCATCACATGCCTGGGGAAGGGCTATGGAAATATTGTACTGAATAAAGGGGAAGGAACCAGAGCTGCTAGGGCAGGAGGAAACGAGGAGGAGCACACACAGAGATTTCTGTACAGGTGGTTCTGTGCAGCCCTTTGTAGGGTCATGACAAAATGCAAACGACCTAAACTTCGAACCACAGGGGATTATTACAACTAAATCCATTCACAGAATTCTGTGCAGCCATTAAAAGTGATGTTCTTAAGTGCATTTAAGAGTATGGAAAGCTTTTTATATTCAAGCTTACAAAGCAGATCATAAAGTAGAGTGATGTGATCCCGATATTTTTAGGGATTTGTACAGAAAAAAGACTGGGAGGGCGGCAGACCCTAGCATAGTAGTGGTTTATGTTTTGGCTTTTTAGACTTCTGTGTTTCTCGGTTATTTCACATGGATGATTTGTTATTTTACAATGAGGAAAAATACATGTTATTTATGAAATAAAAACAGTATCAGAGTCTGCAACACGAGCAGGATCAGATAGCTGGCGAAGCTTCAGTCAAGTGGAGCTCCGTGGAGCCAGGTCTCCCCCAAACCCATGTGCCATGCCATGCCCGTGTGTCCCACATCCTCTGCCTCAGGCCTGCTGGAGGTGGCCATGGGGAAGCACAGCCGGCCTCCTGTGTGCAGCCATGCAGACCAAGGTCACCGCTGTTTGTCCTGACCCTGCACCAGGTGTCCTCACCATGCACCAAGATGCCCCCATGCAGGCAGAGGAGGGAGGGAGGAGGGTGGCCCGGATGGGACCTTGCCTCTGGCTGTCTCCTGTTCTGTGCCTTGGGTACCTTACGTCACGTGTCTGCATCACCCCTCACCTTCGAGAGGGAGGAGAGTGGTGCTTTCAGGGTTGGAGAACTCCACAGAGAGACTGTGGAAGCACCAACCTGCAAATTGCTATTCGATCATGATCCATGAAACTAGAAGTCTTCCTCATCTTCAGCTTCCTGTTCACACTTCTGACTGTGCTTGAGGCCAGCTGCACAATGGGGCCTGTTCCAGGCGCCCGGGAGCCAGGCAGGAATGTCAGGCCCTGGCCTTGCACTGAGAGGAACCCGCAGGCAGCTGCTCAGACAGCAACTCAGGCCCCGTGTGAGTAGTGCAGAGGAGGGTATCACACAGTGGTTCCCCCTTCACGCTCACGGAAGGCTCCCAGGCAGTTGGGGTGCAAGGGGCAGCCTGGCCTCTGGAGACTCCTCCCCGTCCCCCGCCACGCAACCAGAGCTGCTGAGGGATTTTCCACAGGAATGACTAGCCCTGTGCTGTGCCCGTTAGAAAATGCAATGAAGGAGAGACCTCATTTCGTAATAGTAATAACAAAATGAATAATTTCGGTGAGGAGCGCATGTGACCTGTTGGGCCTGAGCAGTAAGGTTTCCTAGACTTTAAAGAACACCTGAGTAACTAGAATATGTGCTGCCTTCCCCTCAACCTGGTTTTCCCAGTCCTGAGTAGCCTGACTACGCTGTACTTTAATTTGGCACTGGCCAAGAGAGCCCCTGGCAGCTGTGTGCCTCGCTGCTGTGTGAGCAGTGCTGACAGCCCGTTTCTCTTCTTGCTTTCAGAAGTGACTGGGGAGTCGCGTCCTTATCATGGGAAGGAGGCTGTGGATCCGCGGCTGGGGCGGGCCCGAGGCAGCGACCCCAAACACTTCCACGCGGTGAATGTGGCGCAGCCCGTGCGCTTTAGCAGTAAGTTGCAGACCTGCCCTGTCCGGGACCCAAGTGTGGTTGCTCCTGGCCATCAGGGCCACTCGGATGGATGAGGGGTGTGCCTCCTAAAATGTCCCTTCAGCCCCTGAGTGGTGAAGCCGTGATGTGAACCCAGGCTCTGGAACAGGCTCCTTGTTTCCACAAGTCAGAGGCTTTTTGGGGTTGGACTGTACCGGCCCTTTGGAAGATGGAGAAATAGACTCCCAGAGATTAGGTCCAGCTGACGGGAGGGAAGGCTCTACTCTGTTGTTAAGCCGTTTTTGAAGAGACTAGTTAATATCCCTATGCCATTAAGATTTTAAAGGAGCATTACAAGATTAAAGAAGGTTGAAAGACAGAAAACCACACTAAACCACCCCCCCATCCTAAACAGGCGTAGTGACATACGTAGGTACAATGAGCCAGGACAGGAAGAACTGACGTGACTTGTCTCCTGTGACCTACGAGCCTGTTGCCTATGTTAATACCCCCCCACCCAACACACACACAGACACTCAGCACTGGGGGGCATCTCAGCTCCTGGGTTGTCTAACCGGGACTGAGCGAGTGTGGAGCTGGCGTCAGCCATTCCCTATCCTGATGCCGTGCTCGGCCTTGATCCGTGATAGCTGTGAACTGCCAATAAAAAGTGATGTTCCCTCCTTCCATTGCTCCCCACCACCGGATGCCATCCCGGGTTTCCTCTGGACCCATCCCAAGGTGATGTGGTGAGGAGCCCGGGGTGGAAGCCCACCCTACTGCTTGCCAGCCGAGGTGCTTGGCCCCTGCGTGCCTTGGTGTTGCCACCTCTGCCTGGAGACAAGGCGGAACCCACCGGGAGGGGATGTGGCGGGTGGAACGCATCACATGTGGGGGCTTAGGAATCGTAGTAAAGGCTTCCCTGGTGATCCCCCTACCCCTCAAGCCCACGCCACACACTCAGCAGGCATGTGCTGCGCACCCCGCGCACCTTCCGAACAGGGATGATCTCAGGGCTGGCTCCTGGCCCACCGTGAAGAGCCTTTGTGCATGCTCAGCAGTTTGTGAGCGGGTCTTCCCCGGTGGGCAGATGGCGCTGTCCCCCTGTCGCACTGCTGTGGCAGGCCTTGGCTCCAGGCCAGAGCTGCCATTTCCTCTCTTGTAATCTCTGTACCTCTGTTAATAAGTTACACACATAGGCTCTAAATAATAAAAACATGAGCATCCATCTTTCAGAAGTTTTACTAGTTCCGCAGGATGTAGATGCATTAAAAAGTTGGGTTTTGTTAACAGCTGGCTTTGTCAAAAATTATTATTATTCATTAATGTGTGCTTAGGAGGTGGGTACCCCAGCATCTGAAGGCTATAGATCCTGTGGAACAGGTCATAGATCTTACGTAAGGCCAGCCGTACAGTACAGCAGGAGTCTTCCCGGCCTGGGGAGGGTAGGTCCACCTGGTGAGGAGACATCTGGGCTGGCCCACCTCAGGGAGATGCAGGCTCCCACTGGCTACTCTGCTTTTGCCTGCTGCACAACCACCTGGGCCTCACTTTCTCGTCTGTGGGAGGCAGGGGCTGGTCCCTTTATCCCAGTGGCACTTCCAGCTCTCATCCCCTGAGTTTCTGTTTTAGGGGAGTGCTGGCCAGTACCCATGTGAAGAGAAAAGGAGGGCCAAGGAGTGGGCTCGGGAAGCAGTGGGCTTGCTGGTGGAGTGGCCAGAGAGCCAGCTGTTGGGGCAGTGAGGGCGGTGTGGGTAGGGAGCCCTTCTGTTCACCCCTGCTAGGCTTACAATGAGCAGACATGGGGAATTCTGCCATCTCGTCAACCAGATTTCACCTGAGAAGGAAATCCACTTTACCGAAATGCATTCAGCAGCCAGTCTTTACTGCCAATCAAAGGCCTTACCGAAATGAGATGAGTCCTTGAATGTGCTTGTGCCTTGGGCTGCATCTGTGTCTTAGAGAAACTTGCATTTCACAGCATGTGTGGTCTTACAGGCAGAGCTTGCTTCTTGAGCCTCAGTTGCCCTGTTTTTCTGGGGTGATTTCTGACCTCTGCTCAGATGCAGCATGTCTGATTGCATTTTGGAGTGAGGATCCTAATTTAGGGGACAACCCCCCTCCCGCCCTTCATGTTTCCTAGGGAAGTGCCCGACAGGATGGCACCACTATGAAGGCACGGCCAGCTGCTACCGGGTCTACCTGAGCGGAGAGAACTACTGGGACGCCGCGCAGACTTGCCAGCGTGTCAACGGCTCCCTCGCCACCTTCTCCACCGACCAGGAGCTGCGCTTCGTCCTGGCCCAGGAATGGGACCAGCCAGAGCGGAGCTTCGCTTGGCAGGACCAGCACAAGTGAGTCCTGAGGTGGGGCCCCAGGGCCTGAGGTCAGGCTGCCGCCCAGCAAACAGGATGCCCACCAAGGCCATGGCCTCTGGCCACCCATGACACTCCACAGGCTTAGCTGGCCAGCATTGGGGGGAAGGGCAGCCCCATCCACTGGAAACAAATAGAGATCTGGGGTTTAGAGCAGGCATCAGGATGATGTTGGGAGCTCTTAGAGGGGCAGGAATGAGCTGCCACATTGTGTCACCTTGGGCCAGTCCCCTTCATTGGCTCCCGTCTGGGTTCAGCTGCAGCTGTGTTGGGAGGGGCTGTTTGATGGGGCTTCGTAGGCCTGGCAGGAAGGCCATGCAAGTGGGTGGGGGTTCCTTCCGAGAAAGAGGGTTCTTTCAGGCCTTGTGCTCAGTGGTTCCCATCAGTACACTTGTTCAGTCTTCCCAGAAACCACAGGAGGCCAGTGGGTGAACACGTAACTGCAGGCACACACTAGCTGGGGCATGCCCAGGTTCCAACCCAGGCAGTTGGGCTCCACAGCCTGGCTCTTGCCCCCAAGGCTCTGTGACATTGTGGAGAAAATGTGGCAGTTGCAGCCAGCTGCCAGCATCTCCCAGCCCAGAGTTTCCAGGGTCTTGTTGGGGGGCAGGTGTGTGCTGAGGACTGTGGTGGTCCTCCCCTGGAGGTGGTGTCCTCCTGCCTCTTCCACGCAGCCGGGGGGTGGTGGAGTGGATTGTAGGGGTTGCCAGCCATGCTGTTGTAGGAGCACAATGACAGTGGCAGGTGGAGAGCGAGCCTTCATTTCGAGACCCTGGCTGGGTTCAGGCTCCACCGTTACACCCTGTGATGTTGGCAAATCACAGTCACCTTGCTGTTTTTCCTTCTACAGCTACAAAGTGAGAAAAATAACTTGTAGATCCACAGGGTGATTGTGAGTCCATGGAGAAGCAAGAGGGTTCAGCCCACTGGGTGGGGAAGCACCCTGTCTCCCCAGGGTGGGCGTGTGCATGGCAGTAGGCTTAAGGGACAAGAGTGGCATCAAGCCAGATCTCCCATGGTGGCATTGGGGCTGCTGACGGGCATCTCCAGGACTGTGGCTGGAAGGCTGGGGTGAGAGGCACACACTCAGCAGGTGGTTGTAGCAGTCGGCCAGGTCCACGGGCATGGCCCCCTCAGTGCTGTGATGTGTGTGCTCAGGAACACACTGTAGGTCTGGGGCGAGCTGCCTTGAAGTGGAGACCGAGTGGGAGACGATGAGCATGGTTTTACCCAATACTGCACTGTAGACTCACACGGGTTTGTGTTTTATTGAGATGTAATTCACATACCATAAAATTCACCCCTTCAGAGTGTGCCATTCTGTGGTTTTAGCATATTCAACAAGAGTTGTATTCACGGGGCTGTATGTACCCCAAGAATAAGATTGCTCTTGCATAGAATGTGAAAACTTTATTGGATCAGCCAATAAGAATGGCCTTGACAGGAGTTACCCAAGGTACAACTTTTTCTGACCTGTGAATTTATTGTTTAGACTTCTAATGCATTTTATTAAAATTATCAAAACTTAAAAAATCATTACTGCTTTACAAGCTTGGTATTTGAAAGGTCACTATAACTCTGAGGTGCCCACATTCATACCCAGTCCATGGCTGTCTCCCTGCTGTGCTGAGGTCTGCTGCCTTTCACCCTCCTGCAGGCTGTGGGTCGGCTACCAGTATGTCATTGCCAGCCGGAACCGCTCCTTGGGTCGCTGGGAGGTAGCCTTCAAGGGTAAGTCTTTCTGGTCGTTCAGAAGAGTTGTTGGGTTTGCAGTTGGGGTGGGGGGCATCATCCTGACTAGGAAGATACTGCTAGGGGCTCCCCACTTCCCAACACCCTCTCCCTAGTGGTGCCTAGTGCAGGGCTCATGGAGAGGAATGGGCCCCAGACTGTGGGGAGCACCGTGATGATGGGTGGGCACCCCAAGCCCCTTCTTTCAGGCCCTGTGTGGGGCTAGAGCCTTCTCTGGAACCTGTGCTTCCTTCTCACTTGGCCATATTTCTAGACTGTCTGTTGTCCCTTTAAGTGAAGGCCTTTAATTGAGGTATAAAAATGAACATACAGAGTGTGCAGCTGACAGAGAGAGAGGGATAAGTCTGCTAGGATAGAGACATCGGAAGTAGAATCCGAACTGGAAAGAAAGCCATCAGGAAGATGGAATTAAAATAGATAAGAGTGTGTGTGTGTGTATGTACACATGTGTTGCTTTAAGGATTTTATGCTGAGTTGCTTGGAAACGCCAACGTAGCATAAAGGAAGCATGTCTGGTGTGGGCAGCTGAGTCCTGCCCCCTGCCTGTCCCTGTCCCTCCCCTCCTGCCCTATTGCCCTGGCACTGGCATGTTTCACCCAGGCCCTGGATGTGGCCTCTCCACTTGCTGCCTGAGCTATGTTCCCGTGCCCTGTCCCCTTGTCAGGCCTTGCTTTTGGGCTACTGTTTGGGCCTGTGGTTTGAGCTTGGGTCCTATTTTCCCCAAAACATGTCCCAGTCCCATTGTGGATGTCTTAAGTATCTCTGAGAAGGACAAGTGAGGAATGGTGGTCCTGGGGACCCTAGACATCTTGCGCTGTCCACCTCACTGTGGAGAATGAAGGGGATTGACCTCTGAGCCCACCTGTTTCCCAGCCTGAATGGTCTTGAGGCAGACTGTGTTTTTACAGAGTGGGTGAAGGGCACAGACAGGATCAGTATTCAAAAGCCCCAGGCAGCTGGCTTCCCTGGAGAGAGGCAGGGTCTCATGGGACAGGGGTGCTAAGCCTGGCAGCTGGAAAGGGGCAGGGAGCAGAGATGGTGACTGCAGAGGCCCCAGCAGAGGGGCCACACCTACCAGTCTTTGCTTCTGCTTGGGAAGTCACCCCATTCTTGTGTCCTCCAAATATCCTATTGAAAGCCTGTCCCATATTTGCAAACTTGATCTTTCAGAAGAGTTTTGAGTGTAGTGCGTAGATGTCCCACCAGAGTAGTAGACAGGTAAAGAGCTTTTGGGTTTCCAGGCCCAAGTACCTTGCAAAGGGTAAATCGAGTGTTCCTCATTGCCCTAATCACAGCCGTTGGTGGTGAATCCTAGGCCAAGGCCCACTGCCCTGACCCCAGCAGAGGGTGCTGGCCTTCGGGATGGTATAGACACTCCTGGATACTGTTACCTTCTTGACACCGGCAGTTAAACAGGGAATACCCCAGTCTGCAGTGCATGATAGCGTGTTCTGAGCTGGGGGACATGGGACCGTCATCCCTGGCGAGAATGGCAGAGACCCCGGGTAGGCTCTAATGGCCGTACTTGTCTCTGTGGCTCTACTGGGGCATTTGGAGAGCAGTTGTGAAATTAAAAAGAAGTAAGTGTGTCGACCCTGGCAGCAGTGGCTCAGTGTGCGAAGGACCTGGAGCAGAGTGAGGCGCCCACGCGGACGGTGCTGAGGCCCTGATGTCCCGCAGCTCGGTGTGGGTGTGGGCGCAGCGTGGTGCTGGCTGCTTGTGCCTGCTTAAGTGGACTTGGCAGTAATGTTCTGGATTTAAATAGTAGCCACAAAATGAATATGTGGCTAAAAAAGATTCCTCTACTACAAGATAACTGGCCGGGATACTTGACACAGCTCAAAATCATTTGTTTTTTTTTTAGTTTAGTACATTTTTTTCTCTTTAAGTTTTTTATTGTTATGTTAATCACCATACATTACATCATTAGTTTTTGATGTAGTGTTCCATGATTCATTGTGCATAATACCCAGTGCTCCACGCAGAATGTGCTCTCTTTAATACCCATCACCAGGCTAACCCATCCCCCCACCCTGTTCTTTTTTTTTTTTGTATTTTGTTTTGGGTTTTTGTTTTGTTTGAGAGAGAGAGAGTGGGGCAGGGGAGGACAGAGGGAAAGGGAGAAACAGAATCTCAAGCAGTCTCCACGCCCAGCGCAGAGTCCGTTGTGGGGCTCGATCCCATGACCCTGAGATCATGACCCGAGCCAAAATCAAGAGTCAGACACTTAACTGACTGAGCCACCCAGGCACCCGTGTTCTGGGTTCAAAGAAATTAAAAGAAAAAAACATAAATTCACATGTAGCACATGAATTCTGATGCATCCTGGATTAGGAGGGGAGTTATAAAAACTTTAGGGCACAGTTAGGGAAGCTGAATCTGGATTTGTAGTAGAGGTTGACTCATGGATTTTCAGAGGTGTGACCATAGTGTTGTGCTGTGGACAAACGTGTAGGGCGAGCTGCCGTGATGCAGGACAGAGCTTCATGGGAGTTCATTATATTCTTCCCTCTGTTTTTGTGTCTATTTGAAAGTGTCCATACCGAAAGCATCTTAAAAGGTTTCTGCTAAGAAACTCCAGCGTGGGAGAATACTGAAAACACAGCCCCAGCAAACGAGCCGGTGGCAGAGCCCCTGCTTTTGCTTACAAAAGTTGCTGTTTGCGAGGTGCCACCTGCTTCACAACTGGGGATCCGGCTGGGCCTGACAAGTGGGCCCAGAGGTGATGCATCACAAAGGCAATGGGAAGTAGATTTAAGTCTTTTGTCATTAATGGCAAACTCGCCCCAAAGGAAAGACTGCCTAAGAATATGAGCGAATGGTGGTAGGAAGCCACCACGAGAAGGTGTTTAAAACTGTTCACTTCATTTACGTCTTGTCCAACGTTTTCCTGTGTGTTTTATAACATGCGTTGTGTATTGGCACAGTGGTGCCCGCAGAGTATTATCCATATATACACACTTCTTATCCGTGTATGCAGGCCCCTCACTCCCCAGGTGCACTTTAAGTTTGGAGCTCTGCTTATGAGAGGGGCCTGCTCCCATGGCCTCTCCCCTCGGAGGGAGGCCCTGCCCCCGGCTTCTGTCTACACAGCAGGTCAGCCCCACCCCAGTGTGCCAAGACCCTAACATTGAGGCAGGACCCAGGGCCTGGCGTGCCTCGGAAGGTGGAGAGCTGCTGCCGCCAGAGAACACGGGTGCCACTTTTATAACATTGGTGACTGAAGTTTGAGAAGAGATCTGTGTTCTCCAGAAGGAATCATCCCCATTTTCCCATAAGCCACTCCCCAGGGCCCCAACGTCATTGCTATTAACAGTGTCATTTCAGTTTCTGGTTATGATACATGATATTTATTTTAAAATACAAAAATGGAAGCATACTGCGTGTTTGATGTGTCCATGTTGTGTACCTTGCTTATTTAAGACCTGCTCAGTCCAGCATCTTGGCCCCCATTATCCCCCCATCTCAGCATGCCCACCTCTAAGGGCTCACTTCCGTCACAGGTGGGCTGAGGCCATGCGTGCCACTTAGGAAGCCCTTTGTGGTCTCCATCTTCTTGGCCCTGGTGCCCATACCCAGGGAGAGTGACCCTCTCGTGTGCCCCCTGACCCGTCCTGATCTAGAATCTTCTGTCAGCAGTGAGGAAGGGGGCGGCGGGGGGAGGACCAGGGCTCAGGTGGGTCTAGAAGGCACAGTGCGGAGACCCTGCCCTCTGGGTGAGGTGACTGTCAAGCTGGAGTGGAGTCAGCTGGGGTCAGGCCACAGTTCTGCCAAAGGAAGGCAGCCCTGAGAGTGGGGTCACTGCCTCCAGTAGAGGGGCATTTGGGAGGATCCCCACGGCCCCTTGTGGGCCCCAGGTCAGGCCCGTTCGGTGGGGGCTGTGGTAGCATATAGGAAGGTGAGACCCTGCCTGGAGAGGTGGACAGCCTGCTGCAGGATGGGGGCTGCCGGCTGAGGAAATTGCGTGTTGTTGTACGTGGCCGTGTGTGGCCGGCTAAGGACACCTTGTGTGCACAGGGAGCAGTTGCTGCCACCCCCACCCCCCATCTCCTCACACAGCTCTCTGAGGGTCCTGTATTCTTCCCCGTCCTGCCCTCATGTCTCCTTCTCTCAAGAAAGGCTGCAGCAGCCTTTTCCTCTGCCCTCCCTCCAACACCCCGCAGCCCTCCTCTCTAGCCACATGCCTCCTTTGCTGCTGCTGGAAGCCCTCCCTGGAATGCTCCTTCCCCAGGTCAGGGCTCGCTCCGGAGCGGGGCAAGGTAGCACAGCTGGCCTGGGATGGCTCAGGGATTAGGCAGAGCCCACTGTGTCGAGCCGCCTGGACCACACGAACAATGGGGTTTATGGTGAACACCGGCTTCCCTTGATGAGCCTGGAATCGAGGTGCCCAGGGGGCTCCTCTGGGCAGAAATACCACACCCATGTGGCTGTAGCTTGCAGCTAGCAAAGGCCCACGCCCTCTTGCCAGGTGGGAGAGTGCTTGGGAAGTCTGGCCTGGATGCCCCCAGACTCCGCCTGAGCTGTCCCCTTCTCTTGCTGCTGGTGTATCATGCTGTGTTGCTGTAATAAATCTTAGCCATGACTGCAGCTAGAAGCTGGGCCCCTTGAGTCCTTCTAGCAAAGCAGCGTGCCTGTGCGTGGTGTGGGGCTCCTAACACAAGCCTTGTCACCCCTCCCCTCCAGTCTCTGCTCCCGAGGCACTGCTCCAAGGCCTGCCTTCATCTCCACGTTCCAGCTTTCTCTTTACCTAGAACAGCCGTGACCTTCCAACATCACATACACTTCACTCATTGGGTCTCTTAGTCATCTGTTTCCAGTCCCTCCCCCCGCCCCAGTGTGAGCTCTGCAAGGCAAGGCAAGGCCAGGCCTGTGTATCCTGAATGCCTGTTATAGGATGGGGCCTGTGGGCATTTGTTAAATCAGTGGGCTCTGTTAGATGCCTGGGTCCCACGAACTTCTGGCTTAACACAAGTTGATTTTCTCACAGTTCTGGGGACAGATCCAGAATCAAGGTGTCGGCAGGGTTGCCCTCCCTCCAGAGGCTCCAGGAGAGTTCCTCCTTTGCCAGTGCATAGGGGCTCCTGGTGGTCCTTGGCTTGTGACAGCCACACTCCGGGCTCTGCTCCATCTGACCATTTTCCACATGTTCCTCTGTGTCTTCTCCCTTGTTGTAAGGATACTGGTTCTTGGATTTAGGACCCACCCCAAATCCCAGATGATTTAATCTCGAGAGCAAAATAAGGTCACATTCTGAGGTTCTAGGTGGCCATGAATTTTGGGGGGATGCTCCTCAACCCACTGCAGAAGCTAATTGAAGACCACACTGAGTGTGTTGGGAATTTAGCTGCTGGCAGAGAAAGAATGGAGCATATTTGGGAAAATAGAGTATGAGGTGCCATAGAGAGGGCACATAAAATGAAGGCTTGAAAGGAACTAAGTTTGGCAAAGAGGAAGTGATCTTCTTCGTCATTGGTTTCAAGAAACTGCAGCCCACATGGCCTCAGGGTAAACAGGGCTTCTGACCAGCACAGCGTGAGGAGGCCCAGGTAGTCCCAGGTAGTCCCATGGGCACCAGTGGGTGGGAGGATCTTGCTGCACTCTGACCTCCCTGTGCCCTCCGTCTGTGCATGGCTTGCTGGGGCCTGAGCCACCCTTACCCCACCCCACCCTCCACTCCACTCTCAGCTTGGCTCAGGCGGGTTCCAGGCAGCTGTGGGCAGGACAGGGGGTGGGGACCAGGTGCAAGGACTCTACCCTGAGAGGTCATCTGTGGTCTTGGTCAGAGTTTTGCAGTCATGCACTGACATTGTGCTCTGGGCTGGTGACTAGACTCAGGGCTAAAGACTTTTTTTTTAAGATTTATTTATTTTAGGGGCGCCTGGGTGGCTTAGTCAGTTAAGTGTCTGCCTTTGGCTCAGGTCATGATCCCGGGGTGCTGGGATCGAGCCCCGCATCGGGCTCCCTGCTCGGCGGGAGGCCTGCTTCTCCCTCTCCCACTCCCCCTGCTTGTGTTCCCTCTCTCGCTGTCTCTCTCTGTCAAATAAATAAATAAAATCTTTAAAAAAAAAAAAGATTTATTTATTTTAGAGCATGAGCGGGAGGGGCAGAGGGAGAGGGAGAGAGAATCTCAAGCAGACTCCACGCTGAGTGCAGAGCCTGATATGGGGCTCAATCCCAGTACCCTGAGATCATGACGTGAGCTGAAACCAAGAGTTGGATGCCCAACCAGATGTCCTTGAAGACTTGTTTGTTTTTATAAAGAACAGGATGAATCTATTCCATTTTCAGCCTATGAGACAAGAAGCCAAATAGTGAAGAAAACAGTTTTTAAGAAGGGAGGCATCTCCCATCTGAAGGAGAAGAG
The DNA here is from genome assembly GCF_003265705.2 of Callorhinus ursinus. Lineage (NCBI taxonomy): Eukaryota > Metazoa > Chordata > Mammalia > Carnivora > Otariidae > Callorhinus > Callorhinus ursinus. The sequence continues at coordinate 59,250 of NW_027397177.1, read as the reverse complement.
GGCACACAAGGGTTATAGGAGACCTCACTGGGGAGCAGGGGGCTGGATGCCACTGTGCTCATGGCGGGGCCCACTCTTAGCATTGGAGGCAGTCTCCCCAGATGGTGTAAGAAGACCCCCCCGACCCCTGCCCTCCCTCCGTGGTCCTCCTGTGAGTCTGACCACTGGGGCCCCAGTATCCCCTAGCAGGGGTGCACTGACATTGACTGTGCCTGTTGGCTGGGGACTGGGCTTTTATCCCATCATGCTTCCCCAGAGTCTATCTTCCTGCCCTTGTCAGGGAGCTGGGAGGCCATGTTCCCAGTGTCTACAGGATGAGGCCCCACCTCCAGACTCGCTGGCTAGTTAAAACTGACCTTCATGCTTAGTATTGGGAGCAAATAGAGTTCAAAAGGCATGCATGGGAATGCCTTGTTGCTGTCAAAGGGTAAAGCGCATTGCCATCTTAATAAAATGAGGGTATCTCCGGTGACCCACGTCCAAGTTAGCCTCAAGGCATCTTTTGGTGGTCCAGTGTCGGAGGTTTCTCTGAGGTAGAGAGTGGGCTCTGGGAGCTGGCTGTGCTGTGCCCCACATGTGGCCAGAGTCCCACCTCCTGAGACATGGCAGAAGAAAGGCTTAGAGGTTCCTGGCCCCCTCTCCCTGCACTCTGGCACCCCTACTCTGGGCTGCCAGGGCAGGACGATTTCTGATTGCTTGGTCCCCAGCTTGGAAGGCAGAAGTTCAGTGAGTGACAGAGTCTCCCTGGAGCTGGGAGGGGTCCCAGGGAGCCGGGGCTTTCCAGTTCACCTGGCCAGCTGATACCCCTGCTGGGTTGTCAGAGCCGTGATTCTGTCTGAATTGTGTGTCCTGGCATGTGCAGTGGGTGCCTTTTTGAACCCTTCTCCATTTAACAGTTGATACCTGCTGGAAGAGAGGATACCCCCCTCCCCGCTCTTGTTTATTTGTTATTTATCCATATGAGCTCAGACATTTTAATCCACTGTGTTCTGGCCCGTTATTTTATTCTTCATGTTGCCCAGAGCAGTGCTCGTGGGAACTAAGGGAGGCCGTGAATGAATGCCATAACTGCAGTGTGCACCTAGCACATGGCAGCCCACAAGCCCTTTGACTGATGGTCCGGTTTGGGGGGTCTTGGTCCCCATGAGGACTGCACGTGATTGGTATGTTGACAGCATATGATTTTCCCCCCAGGTTCCTCAGAGGTGTTCCTGCCCCCAGACCCCATCTTTGCATCGGCCATGTCGGAAAGCGACAGCGTGTTCTGCGCCCAGCTCCAGTGCTTCCATTTCCCCACCCTCCGCCACCACGACCTGCACAGCTGGCATGCCGAGAACTGCTACGAGAAGTCTTCGTTTCTCTGTAAAAGAAGTAAGCCCCTGTGGCTGTGACTCCTAGGGAGCTGTAAGGAAGTGCTTCTCATGAGTACACGAGTACAGCTCTCTGATTTCCAGACGTTGGTGTCAACCTTGAGTAGCTTTTGACCTCACGGTGCACCAAGGCATACCCCTGTATCACATTGGGCGGCAGGAGCTCCTTGCCTGGCTCACACCCCTCTCTGAACGCACACTGCCGCCGTGGGGGGAGGGCAAGAGCTGGGCCGCAGTCCATGTCTGTGAGCCCTCGTTCCTCTTTCCCAGGAGAGAGGTGATAATTCCTGTCCTTCACACCTCGTTGTTGTTCGGAGATTAAATGAGAATGGTGATGGAGGACTTGCCATATCTCGTGGTGTCTTGGAGCCTCTTACTCTCCCGGTTACCCACCTGCACTCTCCTTGGGTCTTTCCCAGACTGCCCGCTCTGCATCTGGGCTGCTCCCCCGGCTCCGTCTGTGATCCTTCCCTGTCCCTCTGCCCGCTCCCTTGCCCATAATTCCACATTGAGGCCTCCTCTGGCTTCAGGGACACGCAGTGTGTTGTCCTTACTGAGGGCAGGGCCCCTCGCCCAGGCCCCTCTGCGGTGGAAGGAGGGATGAATAGCACCCAGAGGCAGCATGTAAGGCAGGCTGGGTGGCAGCCGATGGTCTCAGTGCCATTAATTTGGACCATCATTCCCTTCCCTCCTGATGGGTCATTCATCAGGGGTTCATAGATGTTTGAGCCTGTTTCTGGACTCCATTCTGACCCTTGGCTGTTTGTCAGTCCCATGCTGATACCACACCGTCTTTACAGGAGCTTTGGGATACATCCTCCTGGCGGGTGCTGGGCTTCCCTGCCTTGCTCTTGCCCCTTCTGTTGCTGACTCTTAACATTTTTTTCTCACCTGAATTTTAGGATCCGTTTTCTGAGCTCATTATTAGAACGCTTACCTCGGTGGATTATGCTAGATTTTCTGTTTATGCATTTTTGTGTCTTCTTTCAAATCTTTGACTTTTTATTTCTTTACGTTTTTTACCCCCTGGTGTTTCTTTACTTGCTAAGGGCTCAGTGTTGTGTTGATTAGAAGTGCTGGTAGTGAGCATAATCTTATCTTCCTACCCTCAAAGGGAAAGCTTTCAGTGTTTCAGTGTTAAATATGGCACTTTCTTTAAGATTGAGAAAATACAGGATGCCTGGGTGGCTCAGTCGTTAAAGATTTTATTATTTATTTTACAGAGAGAGACATAGCGAGGGAGGGAACACAAGCAGAGGGAGTGGGAGAGGGAGAAGCAGGCTTCCCGCCGAGCAGGGAGTCCGACACAGGGCTCGATCCCAGGACCCTGTGATCATGACCCAAGCCGAAGGCAGACGCTCAACTACTGAGCCACCCAGGCACCCCCCGCAAGGGCTCTTCTTAATGTCTACTCTGCCCTCTGCTTTAGAACTTCCCTTTGGGCCACTCTTGAGAGAGTCCGTCTCTTGCAGCTGTCTTAATGTGTGTGGCCATCACCTGCATCTCTCCTGCCTCCAGCTGAAGTTGTGGATCCATCACGGGGTTTTCACCAGTGCCCTAAAGGCTCCTGGTGTGCTCTGATTGGAGGCAGTTGGCATGGGAAGCTTGGGGCAGGCTAACTAACTACAAGCCAGGCAGTTGAGGCAATTGGTTTGAGGAGCATATTTGGCTTTCTCTGCTGGGTCCTGCCTTGGAAGTGTGGAAAAAAGAGGGAAGCTCATAGTCATCGACCAAATCCTAAATGTTTTGGGCTGGTCGCTGCAGAGGTGGTGGGTCAGAGCCCTGTTGTCGAATATGGCCTAGCCATTGTCTGTATATTTAGTCTCTTAGATACATCATCTGATGAGGCATGTGGTGTCGCTTTGCCCTGACAGTGGTGACATTAGCTTTGATCCCTGGATTAAGGTTGTACCTGCCAGAATTCTGTACTGTAAAGTTCTAGTTTTTCCTGTTTTGAAAATAATAAATAATATGTGAGGAGATCCTTTGAGGCTTTGTAAAATTCCTGTTCCTCATCAAATTTGTACCTGCTGATGCTGGCATGTATTGGCAATTTTCTAACTCTGTCATTCCTTCCATATTTACTAGTTTGCATTCTGTGGTAAGGAAAAGCATTCCCTTCTCCCCCATTTATTAATTTCTTTAATTGTATTAGAATGCACTCTTGGATTTTTATTATATAAGATGGGTTATAATTCATGAGTACCATTATTTTTATGCTTAATTTGACCCATTTATGCTGGCTTTTTTTTTTGAAATTGACATTTTTATTGAGATCCTGTAGGTTCAGATGCATTTAAAGGAAATAAGAGAGATCCCTTACACGTTTTGCCTGATTTCCCCAAATGGGAGCGTTTTGCAAAACTATAGTGTAATATCACAGCCAGGATATTGACTTGGACACAATCCACTGATCTTATTCAGCTATCTCCAGTTTTACTTGTATTCATTTGTGCGTGTGTGTGTGTGTATGAGAGGGAGAGGGATTTATAGAGTTTTATTACTTGTCTAGGTTCCTATAACTCAGTCAAGATATGAGTAGTTCTAGCACCATAAAGATCCTCCCTATTATTCCTTTATAACCACACGCATTTGCAACCACTGTCTGTAGTGGTAGAATTCTCCAGTGAAACCACTTGGGCCTGAGATTTCTTTTGGGGGGAGTTTTTCAATTATGAATTCAACTTATAGCTATAGGACTGTTCAGATTGTCTATTTCACGTTGAGTGAATTTTTGATAGTTTCTGGTTTTCAAAGAATTGATCCATTTCTTGTAAGTACTCAGATTTATGAGCATAGAATTATTCATAGTGTTCTCTTTTTTTTTAAGATTTTTTTAAAAACTTATTTGAGAGAGAGAGAACATGAGAGAGGGGAGGGTCAGAGGGAGAAGCAGACTCCCTGCTGAGCAGGGAGCCTGACACGGGACTTGATACTGGGACTCCAGGATCATGACCTGAGCTGAAGGCAGTCGCTTAACCAACTGAGCCACCCAGGTGCCCCTCATAGTGTTCTCTTATTAACCTTCTTATGATTGCAGGATTTATAGTGATGTCCCCTGTTTCATTCCTGATTTGTGTTTCTCCCATTTTGATTTTGTCAGTCTTGCTAGAGGTTTATCAATTTTGTTGATTTTCTTGAGAACCAGCTTTTTGTATCATTGATTTTTCTCTATTTTCAATTTCACTGATTATTGCTCTTTATTATTTCCTTCTGTTTGCTTTCTTTTTCTAGTTCATCTTGTACTCTCTGGACTCAGCCTTTTCCCAAAGAGCCTTGGAGGACCTGGGCACTAGTTATGCTCATGGCTTTTACGCCCTTTCAGTGGACAGAGCTAAGATGTGTGTATGTGTTTGCGTGTGTGTGTGTGTGTGTGTGTGTGTGTATCTTGGATGTAGATTTTTGATACTAATTTAATTGTTTTAATGATTATAGATGTATTCAAGTTTTCTGGTTCTTTTTCAGTTTGGTAAGTCATATTTATCTAGGGCATTGCCTATGTGTCTGAATTTTTTACTTCATTCTCATACAATTCTCTTTTTTGAGGTATTCATGTATATCATTATGACCTCCTTTTGATTTCTAATATTATTTATACTTTCTTTTTTCTTGATTAGTCTTACTGAAGATTTGGCTCTTTGATTCATCTTTGTGACTAACCAGCTTTGGGTAATAATTGATTCTCACTGTTGTGTATCTGTTTTCTGTGCCATTAATTTCTACTGTCAGTTTCCATCCTTTCACTTTTATTAGATTTACCCTTTTCTGGGGTGCCTGGGTGGCTCAGTCGGTTAAGCGTCTGCCTTCAGCTCAGCTCATGATCCCAGGGTCCTGGGATCGAGCCCCGCATCGGGCTCTTTGCTCAGCGGGAAGTCTGCTTCTCCCTCTCCCACTCCCCCTGCTTATGTTCCCTCTCTTGCTGTCTCTCTCTCACTGTCAAATAAATAAATAAAATCTTAAAAAAAAAAAAAAAGATTTACCCTTTTCTTTTTCCACCTTCTAGAGTTAGACCCTTATCTCCTTAATTTTTAGTTTTTTTCTAATATAAGGCGTTTAAGTTTAATTTTCCCTGTACTTACAAACATTAAAGTACACAGATCTTAAGTGCAAGTTTGTTGAAATTGTACACATGTGTAACGACTTCCCAAATCAAGATGTGGAATATTTCTAGCCCTCCAGAAGATGCCTCCTATCCTTTTGTAGTCAGTATATTCCCCCCTTCCAGGAAGTCATTCTTATCATAGATTAATCATAGATCATATTTACTAATAGTCTGTAATTTAATTTAGTGGTTTATGTGTATTGTGGTCAGATAACATGATATTTATGTTCTGTTGTTGTTAGGATTTTTGTTACTATTCCACATGTGCGTAAACTCTTGGCCGTAGGATTTTTTATACATTTATTAGCTCAGGCTTATTGATGGCATTGTTCAAGTCTGTTTGGACTGCATGGTATATCAATTGTTGAAAGAGATGTGTTTTAATCTTTCACTGTGGATGTCAGTTCATCCATTTTTCCCTAATTCTCTAATTTTAGCTTTATCTGTCTTGAGGTCATGTTATTGGGAGTGTAAGTACTCATAATTATTATATCTTCCTGAATTGAACCTTTTTATCATGATGTAATGATCCCTTTTTATCCATACTAGTTTTTGTTGGTTTTGCTTAAAGTCTTACTTCTTTTCCGGTGGTAGCTGCAAAATGGTATTATGAGATGAGGCTGAATAGTCAGATAGCCAGACTTTGAATCCAGGTTTGGCCTTGGACAAGTTTCTTGAGCTCTGTCCCTTGGGTTCCACATCAGGAAAAGGGAGTAGTAGAGCACCCACCTCACTCACCATGTTGTTGGGAGAGATTGGTCAGCTTACGTGCAGTGCAAAGAACAGTCCTTGGCATATTAGAAAGCTCTCAATATATATGAACTGTTTTCATTATTATTACATAATATTTTTGGGCTAGCCCCAAAATATGCCTTTATATGCCATATATATATGCCTTTAATATGCCTTTTTGTACTCTTTAATTAAGTCTTCAAGTTGATTTTGGCACTTTATTCTGTGCTGTTTACCCAGGATTTTTCTTCTTTTTTATCTTTTCCTAACTTATACGAGATTAATCAACTTTTCTCTAGTCTCTTTTTTTCCTATACTGGTTCAGAAATTGTTATATATGCCTGTCGTGTTAGTGGTTACCCTTACATTTTATTTATTTATTTATTTATTTATTTTTAAAGATTTTATTTATTTATTTGAGAGAGAGAATGAGAGAGAGAGCATGAAGGGGGGGAGGGTCAGAGGGAGAAGCAGACTCCCCGCTGAGCAGGGAGCCAGATGTGGGACTTGATCCCAGGACTCCAGGATCATGACCTGAGCTGAAGGCAGTTGCTTAACCAACTGAGCCACCCAGGCGCCCACCCTTACATTTTTAAAGGGCATAATTGATTTAATTTTTAAATCTAAAGACAGTGTCTCTAACTTCCTTCTTGTTAATACAAAGACCCTTTGTTGCCAGGCCAGTCTAAGATCTGAATTACAAATTTACAGAATTTGTTGCTTAGTAAGTAATTTCTTTTCTCCCTAATGGAGCCTGTAATTTCCAGTGGGCCAGTGCCACTTTGTGTTCACTGATTGAGTGAGGAAGATCTAGACTGCAGAGGGGCCTAATTTCTACTCACCGTGTGAACCACCTTTTAAGCAGGCTTAAAAAGGGACATTGGGGGCGTCTGGGTGGTTCAGTCAGTTAAGTGGCTGCCTTTGGCTCAGGTCATGATCCTGGAGTCCCAGGATCAAGTCCCACATTAGGCTCCCTGCTCCGCGGGAAGCCTGCTTCTCCCTCTGTCCCTCAGTCTGCTCTCATGCTCTCTCTTACTCTCTCTCAAATCAATAAAATCTTTTAAAAAGGGGGGGGCATTGGGAGAATGGTTAAAACCAACCCTTATCTTTCTTACAATTCTGCAGAGCACATGCCCTGCATCTGCAACTTGGGTATGCCTCCCCTTCCCTAGATGATGAATTCACGAGGGACCTCACAGGCTGCTGAGAACAAGTGTGCTTTTCACTGAATTCTTTTATGGATATCAGTCAAAAAGTCACCATCAGCTGGAACTGGAAAGCAGAGGGTTTTGTTTTTGTTTTTGTTTTTTCCCCATTGGCAGCCATTTCAGCTCAAAAGCTCAATTCTTGGAAGACACACTTCCCTGTGCACCTAAAAATAAAAAGTAAAAAAAACCCACCAAAAGCTCTATATTGCTTTAGCTTCAGTTGTTCCCCAGCTTCTGACTTACATGGACTTGTTGTCCATTATTTTAGTTTTACTTTGTTTTTATATTTCTTAAATGAATCACTTCTTGGTTTATGAAGCCAGCATTTATGTACCTTTCCTCACATGTTCGTCAGTTTCTTTATTATTTCATCTTGCATCCCAGTTCTTTCTGGGTTCAGCTTTTTATTTCTCAGATACATTCTTTAGGAGCTCTTTGAGATGAGGTTGTGTTGTTAGTGCTACACTCTCTGAATGAAAAGTCTATTTTTTGCCCCCAATCCTGAATGTTCGTTTAGCTGGATATAGATTTGTTGGGTAACAGTTACTTTTTCTCAAGACTTTGAAGATGTTATTTTATTTCTGCCTGTTCCTTGCTCTGAACTATCATATGCCTTTCCTTCTTCGTTTGTTGGGTGTGTTATAAATTTAAAACTTCTTATCTTCCTGCTCCACAAACAGGCTGTGAGCACCCCACCCAGATGGCCAGGTGCTGCAGGGTGATAAGGCTGGCCTCTGCCATAAGTTCTCCTTGCCCTCCCCTGACTGACCTAGTGAGAGTCAAGTGCTCCAGTGAAATTCCCCCTATGCTTTTGCTTGTGCACTCCACCCTGACCCCCAATAAAACACTTGCTGTGGGTCCTCGCTCCTCTGCTCCCTACCCACTTGGTTGAGCAGCACCCTTGGTGTTCTTCCTGTGTGATCCCTCCTGGCGTGCAATGATTCTTGTCGGTCCAGGATATACTCATAAGTATAATACACTTCGTTTTCCTGTGCCTCTCCTCGGCTCCCCTTGTGGCCATCTGGACTGACCATTGCCTGAAAGAGCACAGAACAGTAGGTAATTGTCCTCTCATGTTGCTTTTGAGAGTTTCTCTTTGTTGATACACTGAGGTTTCATCACATTATGTCTGATTATTGATTTATTTTTATTGGTCCTTTTAGGACCCCTAGGGATTTATGTGTTTTGTTAATAATGGGACGATCTCAGCCATCATCTCTTTTTTTTAAACAGCTTTATTAAGTTATAATTCACATACTTTACAATTCACCCATTTAAAGCGTACCATTCAATGCTTTTTAGTATATTCACAGGTAAGTGTAACTTTTACGACTAATTCCATGTACATCTACATATACATTTTGCCATATACATTTTATTCAGATTAGCTTCAGGTTGATACTAGGTTCATTTCAGTGATATGTGATATGATATTCCCTTTTCTTCTTTCTGTGGTATTATTATACGCATTAGGTCTGTTAGTGTTACAAATGAACAAAACATAGTTGTTAATTACCACCTCCAGTCATTTCCTTAGCCTAGAACAGCTTTGCTTCCACACACCTCCTTTGGGCTGTTATTGGCAAACACGTTCATTACATTTCCATATGTTAGAAGCCCAATACTACGTTATAAACGCAGTATCTTATTCAATTGCCTTTTCATTCAGTTGAGAGGAAAAAAATACTCATTTATATTGTCTTTCATAATTACATAATTATCTTTTCTATTGCTTTTTTTTTTTTTTTTTTTTTTTTCTTTTTTTTTTTCTATTGCTTTTTGGTTTTTTGTATGGATCCAAATTCCTCTCTGAAGGTCACTTTCTTTTAGCCTTAAGAACTTCCTTTGGGGTGGGGCGCCTGGGTGGCTCAGTTGGTTAAGCGTCTGACTCTTGATTTTGGCTCATGTCTTGATCTCAGAGTTGTGAGATAGAGTCCGTGTCAGTCCCTGTGTCAGGCTCCGCGCTGGGCGTGAAGCCTGCTTAGGATTCTCCCTTTCGCTCTCTCTGTGCCCCTCTCTTCCCTCATCCTTACTCTCTCTCCCTCTTTAAAAAAAAAAAACTTCTTGGGGGAAAAAAGATCTTATAAGAAATACCAAAGACTTCTTTGGAATTTCTTATGAGGCAAGTGTGAAAGCAACAAATTCTCTCAGGTCTTGTCTGTCTGGGGAAAGTCTTTATCTTGCCTTCAGGTTTTGAAAGGTAGGTTTGCTGGATCTAGGAGTTTTGCTTGACAGTTTTTTCTTTGAGCACCTTGAGTGTGTTTTCCCACTGCCTTCTCACCTCTGTTTTTTCTGCTGAGAAGTCAGCTGTTTAGTCTTCTCTTGTAAGTAACAAGTCATTTCTGGCTTGCTGTTTTTAAGGTTTTCACTTTTTCTTCGACTTCAGCACTTTGCTATAATGTGTGTGTCTGACGTGTTTAGGCTCTTTGCATTTATCCAACTTGGAGTTTGTTGTGCTTCCTACACGTATAGGTTTTTCCAGTGAATTTGGGAAGTTTTCAGCAGTTATTTCTTCAGATACTTTTTTCTGCTCCTTCTACTCTCTTCTCCTTTTGGTACTTACATTTCGCGTATGATGGTGCACTTGATGGTGTCCCACGTTTCTCTAAGGGCTGCTCATTTTTCATCATTCTTTTTTCTCTGTTCTAGCAGAGAACAGTTCTATGTGAGTTTCTTGCCCTGCATATTCCTGACCACATGAGCTTTGTAGATTTGACTCCAGTCTTAAGTGAGGCACATGGTCGTGGGATTTCTGATGAGTTTTTTAGATATCTCTACTCCATTTGGAGACTGAAACAAACTTCTTCTCATGTCCCTTTGCCTTTCACTGAGCATGTGTCTTTTGGAGAGCTGCCCCTGCCTCATCCCTTGTCCCTTCCTCCAGGCATCTGTTCCGTCTGGGGCTGGCTTAGGGCTCTGAGTTTTCAGCTCCCTCTCGTCTCTGGCCATGGCCATTTCTCTTCCTCTAGCCCCAGGTCAGGTCTGCACAGAGTTTACTGTGTGTGTCTTGTGACTAGTGGACTTTGTAAACAGAGCCAGCAGCTTCTTGGGAGAATCATTGGAGACACATTCTCAAATGTGTTGTAAAATGGTTAATATGCATGGCAGCTGCATCTTAAAATTGAGGAAATCTCTAAGTAAACTGCTTAGGCAAACACTTGAAAGCAACCACTTCTCCATGGGCTTTCCCCTGGAATCTAGCACTCTTCTCTCTCCTAGCTGTCTGGGCTCATGGCCAAGTGTGCCCTGACCAGGTGTGCTTTGTCCTAACAGTGAGCTGTAGTGACCTCTCTCAGGTAGCCACTTCCTCTGGTTGTGGGCCAGATTCACACACTCCAGCACAGGAGGGCTCTCAGGTTGATCTTGCTAACTCCTCTGTTGTCATGTCCACTACCTAGACCCGGCTGGGGAGAGTCAGGGCTCCTTCTGCTGATAATGCATACATATATGCATGTATGTGCATGTTGCAGGTCAAACATGCGTTGACATCAAGGACAATGTGGTGGATGAAGGGTTCTACTTCACCCCCAAAGGAGACGACCCATGCCTGAGCTGCACCTGCCATGGTGGGGAGCCTGAGATGTGTGTGGCTGCCCTCTGTGAGAGGCCCCAGGGCTGCCAGCAGTACCGCAAGGACCCCAAGGAATGCTGCAAGTTCATGTGCCTGGACCCAGGTGAGACTGATGGTGGGTCATGAGTCAGCCTCCCTGTTCTGAGCTGGAGCCCAATATCCCTTTGCTTTCTCACTGGTGGGGACTCATGAGAGCTCATGGCACATGGCATAGCAATGGTGGCAGCATTTGTTGACAGAGCTGTCCGGCCAGCTTTGAGGGCCAACTGCTCTTGTGGGCATGTGTGTGTCACATGACCCAGCCTTCTCTAACTGCCACCTTACAGGTTGGCTTGTGTCAGCTCTCAGGTGGGTAACAAGTACTGTACACCAGTGAACTTGAACTTGAATGTGGGTGTCTGTTCATGAATCAGCTGTAACTGATGGCTTCAAACCTGACCTATCTTTCTCCTTTCAAGACTTATGTCCCCATTTGAGCTCTTTTCCAAGTATGGTGATGTGGACAGTGATGACAGTTTTTATTGCTTATAGTCATTGATTTTTACCATTAAAATCTTTCAGAAAAAGATTAAATACTACCCTCAGTTTTGAGAAAGAAACTCCTTTCTACCAGGTGGTGTTTGTGGTTAGACACTATACAGGCATGTGGTCTCTAGATAGCCCTCTTCCTTTCCTTTAAAAAAAAAAACAAAACAAAACAGCAGATAGCAACCTGCTCTGTACGACCATTAGTGGGCATCACACTCCATACAGCATGCTGGATTATTCTCCACACCAGTGCAGTTGTATCTCTGTGAATTCATAATCTCAAGTGAAATGTAAATCAAAAGCATGAATTTGTTTTTTTATCTTGGTAGTGTGAGAGAGATGTGGACAGGGCCCTGTGGAAGTCCCTAAGCTCATGGACCTCGTAGAAGAGAAGGTTGGGCAGGGCGTGGTGGCCATCTCCATCCTCCAGGGCCCCTGTGGAGGAGAAACTGGTTTGCCTAGTGCTGGTGGGACAGGAGCTGGAACTGGTGTGTGAGGGCCACAACAACTAGAGCTCTTGTTAAGTAGAGAGTTGTCAGTGTCCCTGCATGCCAGGAAGGGCTTCTGGGGGAGAGGGCAAAGCAGTGTCAGAGGGTGTCGGAGGTTTGGCTGAATCAGACACTTTGGCACATGTCCCAGATGTGCAATCAGCTGTGGAGAGTACAGAGGAGCCTACCAGGGAGAGTGGAGCTCAGTGAGGGTACCCTTGGGCCTCCCTATCTCACAGAGTAGATTGTATCTGCTTGTACAAGATGCATTCCTGTGGGATTCTGACAAGCACTGATTGGGTGCTTACCAGGTCTCCTGTGTCCTGGCCACATCACTCTGAACCTCCAACTCACTTACCTTCCACAGGAGTCAAACTCTGGCGTTCATAAGCCACATCACCTGGATTTCTCATTCCATCTCTTAGGAGTCTAGCAGTATTGCCTTACCCCTCCATCCAGGCTTTGTCAGAATGACTAGGCCTATATAAGGCCTGTAGAGCTTACCTAGCCCTGAGGCCTTCTCAGCAGAGCAGGGCTCTCAGGGCCTCTGGATGAGACCACAGCTGCTGCAGGCCATTCTCCTATGCAACCAGAGCAGCTTATCCAGAGCATCTCCCTGCCTCTTGTTCAGTCTTACTTTTGCAGGCTCCTAACTGCTTCCCAGGCTGAGTGTTTTCTCCTCAGAAGTGACTGTATTCCAACAAGGACAGAGACACTGCCACCCAAACTGGGGACGTTGGGAAAGTATCCCCCTCAACAAAGCAAGGATGTCTGCTCTCACCACTCTGTTCATGGTTGTATAGGTGGTCAAGGGCAGTGCCAGAAAATGAAAAGTATCCAGACCAGAAGGGAAATGAAATCATCTTTTTTTTAGTAGATGACATGATTGTCTGTAAATCCCAGAGGATTTACAAGAAAGTTACTAAAACTAGTAAGTTTGTTTAGCAACGTCTCCACATACAAGGTCATATATAAAACTCCATTGTTTTTATATATACTACCTGTGAACAGTTGGAAATTGAAATATCTAAGAAAAGTACCATTTACAATAACACCAAAAAACATGAAATACTTAGGTATAAACCTTACAAATACGTGCACAATCGCTATGCTACAAACCGTAAAATACTGATGAAAGAAATCAAAGGTGTAAATAGGAGGAGAGGTATACCATGTTCATGGATCATAAGACTCAATATCATTAGGCAGTTAATTCCCCCCAAATTATCTATGGATACAATGCTGTCCTAACCCAAATCCCAGGAGACATTTTACAGACACTGACAAGCTGATTCTAATATTTATGTAGAGGAGTGCCTGGCTGGCTCAGTCAGTGGAGCACGGGACTCTTGATGTCAGGGTTGCAAGTCCAAGTCCCATGTTGGGTGTAGAGATTACTTAAAAACTTAAAAAAAAAAAAAAGATAAATAAAACTTATGTAGGAAGGGAAAGGAATTAGAATAGCTAAAACAGTTTTTGAAAAGAACACAGTTGGAGGATTCATGGTACCTGATTTAAATCTTACTGTACGGTCATAGTAATCACAGTGTGGTATTATCAAAAGAAGAGATACATAGATCAGTGGAACAGAATAGTCTAGAAATAGTCCCACACATATATGGTCAACTAATATTTGACAACAGTTACAAAGGCAATTAAATGGAGAAAGGATATCTTTTAACAAATGGTGTTGGAACAATTGGGCATCCATATGCAAAATATATATATACACACACACATACCTTTAACTACACATCTTACTATGTATAAAAATTAACTCAAAATGGTCATAGACCTAACTGTAAAACCTTAAATTGTAAAACGCCTAGGAGAAAATATATGCTCTTAATAAAATAAAATCTGTTAAAAGAACATAGAAACCATAGAAAAATCTTTGTGACTTTGGGATAGGCAACACTTGCAGCTAACCAGTCGTGGCGTGAGTCCCGAGGGACCCAAGAGCTGCCTTCTGGCTCCTATGGCAGTGCTGTCTTCTCTGTGTCTGACAAAGTGTGTGCAGGTGGCTCTCTTCTAGGAGATGCTCCTTCCTTCCTGGTAATCACCAGGGATGGTCAGGGACCTTGACTCTGTCAACTGTGTCCTTGGGTTGGTCAGGGACCTTGACTCTGTCGAGGGATGGTCAGGGACCTTGATTCTGTCAACTGTGTCCTTGGGTTCATTTTGGAAGTCATTAAAAAGAGTCATTGCAAAGAGACTGCTGCTTTAAGTGCCCCCTTGGGATCTCTGAGCTGGCCAGCAATGAACAGACATGTCAGCAGCCCCCTGAGCTGACAGACTTCCTCCCACAGACAGAGACAAAATGGTCCCTTGAGACTGGAAGAGGATCAGAGGCACCAAAAAATCAGCTGATTGGTGAGAGGACGTATCCTTTCCACGTATTTACTTCCCAAGCGTTGTCAGCAATAAGTGCAGCTTTGAGGGAAGCTCTCTGGCCCTGTGGGAGGAGGCCAAGAGTGAGCTCAGACCATCTGCATTGGTGTGGAGCAGGCTGGGCCAGCAGAAGCAGTAGAAGGGCCCCGGGAGCCCGGCCTCTCACATAGAATCCATGTTGGCCATGAAGTGTCTCCTTGGGGCTGGTGGTTGGGGAACCTGCCCGCATGGCTGTCACAGAGTTGGAAGTCGACAGTCCTTGGCCCTTCCACCCACACGGAGTCCTGCTTCCAGTGGCTACCGGTCACTCTCCCCCCACTGAGGTCTCCGTGGTCTTCCCTCTGGGTCGTGGAGGCAGGGATTCCCGGGACCACTTCCTGGTTCTGTGTTTCTGTGGCTTGGCACGAGTGACCCGTCTGACCTCGGTGAGAGCCCCTGGAGAGGTCTGTCCCATTGTTGGCGCTCAGCCAGTGCAAGTTCTCTTCCCTCACACCTCATCCCATGATCATCTGTGCTCCCCCTGCAGCAGCTCCACGGCAGGTACCTAACAAACCCTGGTGGGCACCAGGGCAAGGCAGGTGTCTCCATGTGGGCACTGTCAACATTTGGGGCTGAGCACCTTGATGTGGGCCCTTCTTGTGCTCAGCAGGATATTGAGCAGCATCCCTGGCCTTTACCCACTAGATGCCAGGAGTGCCTGCACCCTCGAGGGGTTGATGGTGACCCAAAGTATCTCCAGACATAGTCAAATGTTCCCTGGGAGTGACAGAGTCGCCCAGGTGAGCATCCCTGGTCTAGGGTCCAGGAGCTTGATCACATATGCCTGATTTTCTACTGTGTGGTTGGGGGCACAGGGGCCCATAACAAAGCTTCTTAGGCAGAAGGGGCTTATCGCATGGAACTTAGTGCTAGGCTGGAAGGTAAAATATTTTTCTTGGCTGACGATTTGCTTCTCCTTTGGTGTTATCACAGTATGCATGACACTGAGATGTTTCATTTCTGCCATCTCTCCTAAGATCGTCAAGTGCAGGGAATCAGGAAGCAAGTTGCCTTTTCCACATATCCGCTTGGTGTGAAAGGCTGTCGCCTTCCCATAGCACTAAGCGCCTGGGGGATCAGGCTCTCCTTTTCGGAAAACAGCCGGTTTCCTTCCTCCCCTTGTACCAGATGGCAACAGCCTGTTCGACTCCATGGCTAGTGGGATGCGTCTGATCGTTAGCTGCATCTCCTCCTTCCTCATCCTGTCGCTGCTGCTTTTCATGGTCCACCGGCTTCGCCAGAGGCGGCGGGAACGCATTGAGTCCCTGATTGGAGCCAACTGTGAGTGTGCCTGGCCCTGCCTGTGACAGCCACAGTGGAGGTCCCGCTCCAGTCTGTGTCCCCTGTGGGGTGGGAGGCACAGGAAGCGGGAAGGGGTAAGGAAGACAGAGGATGTTGATAGGGATGCCCCGGCGTGTCCCCGTCCCACCCACTCACCTGCTCCTGGGCTGAGCACACACCTGGGCAACCAGGGGAACTGTCCCGGGGACCTGAAATCAGGCCCTGGATGTGCGGAGGAAGGGACGCACCCTCAAGGCCAGCCGCCCCCAGGCTCCCCGGCCCTCCAGGCCTTGAAGCACGACCCACAGCTGGCGCTGGGTGTTCGGATCAGGGATGGTACCTTTCCCGGCAGCCTGGACCATGAGTGGGCCACCTGCCGGGGGCGGAGTGTGCAGAGCAGCCGACTCCCCAAGCGCCTGTTAGGCAGCTTACCGTGTGACTTGCCTTCCTCAGGCCAAGTCCTCTGCAGCGAGCAGCCTGTGTCCTTAGTAGAGTGGCGGGAGTCGCTCCTGATCTCAGTGAGCAAGCCAGGCCCCCAGCACCCAGTCCCCCAGTCCCTGTGGGCAGCGGTTTGGGGGTTGCAGACCCCGAGGGCTCAAGGGCTCCGATTCAAGGTGGCCGGAATGCTGAGGGACCGTGCCGGCTGCATTCGGGGGCCTCACGGCCCTGAGAGGCAGCCCAGTCCTTCCCCAGACCCTCAGTCTCATCAGACCAGCTACAGAGATCCTCAGCTGGAGGGGTGTGGTGACGGCGGGGTGGCCGAAGTGGCAGGAAGTAGTGATGGCTTACACGTGGGTGAGAGCCAGGCGTGCACTGAAGGAGGGGGTCCAGGTGAGAGATTCAGGGCGCTCGTGTAGGCAGCTGGGCACACAAGTGTGACAGTCGGGATGCCTGATCCCTTGGGCCTGGGGGTGGCAGGTCCAGCCTCGGGAGAGGGTGGGGGACTCGGGGGCTGAGCCGCACATCTTTGAGTGACATGGCTGTGTTGGCTTGTCTCTCCCTGCGGTTGCCCAGTGCACCACTTCAATCTCGGCCGGAGGATCCCCGGCTTTGATTATGGCCCAGATGGGTTCGGCACCGGCCTCACGCCACTACACCTTTCTGACGACGGGGAAGGCGGCACGTTCCACTTCCACGACCCTCCGCCTCCCTACACTGCATACAAGTACCCAGACATCGATCAGCCTGATGATCCGCCGCCGCCCTATGAGGCCTCCGTCAACCCTGATAGTGTGTTCTACGATCCCGCAGGTGCTTTCCCCCACCCCCGGGAAAGGGAGCAGCACGTCACTAACCAGGGGCCCGGTGGTCCTCCTCCCCAGTCCATGAGGCCCTGAACCTCCATTTCTTCCTGGCCTTCTGCTTTCCCCTTGGGTTACCCTTTAGGTGGAAGGAACCACCGTCTGTCAGTAGGCGGGCTCTGCCCGGGGTTGCCAGTGCAGATGAGCACACCTTCCTCCCGTGAACACCTGTTAGCAAGCAGCCCTTGGGGCACACCCAGCTGGGCTCTGCAGAGAGCTGGGGAGCCGGGTGCTGGTAGTTGTGGGGTCAGGGCGAGCCCAGAGCTGCAGGGGCCCACCCAGAGCCAACTGCTTGGCCATAAAGACACATGTGTACATGTGGTGAGCTGAAGAGACGTCATCATGACATTCCCTCCTGTCTGGAAGCAGTTCTGTGAAGAAAGCACTGGTTCTGTGATGTTGGCCCGATGACTTGAATCTGCTGTCCGTCCATCTGACACCGTGGAAGCTCATTCCCCACAGGGCCGTGTAGCACAGAGGGAATGCTGGGTTCCTCACCCACTGCCTGGCTTGTCCCTGTGCCTGGTGTGCAGCTCAGGCGTCCCATCCCGTTTGCCGGTGTGTTAACACCGTCTCACACACACGACCCCATGAAGTACACCAGCGGGCAGTGCCCTCCTCCAAGGTGGCCGGTTCCCTGCACACCCACGTACCCCAGCAGAACGGGGGTCATGGGGCCAGCAGGGCTGTGTTCACTGGGACCGAGACCGCCCCTCTGTGGTCTGTGGGCAAATCTGGATTTGACCCCTGCGCACACGGATTGCCCGTCTGCTGTTTGGTGGGTTCAGGGTAGAACTGGCTGCCTGCCAGGGATGCCGCCGGGGGGTAGCAGGTCCCAGATGCCTGCACGGAGCGTGCTCTAAGGGAGCACATGCTCCCCAGGGCAGGGTAACAGGACTGCTGAGCCTGGGGGTAGCCAGGCAGCCGAAAGGGGCACGCTGGGCCCCCACGCCCCAAGCTTTCGGAGAGGGCCGGGGTAATAAGCAGGCACATTGAAGGGAGTGGGCTGCCACAAAGCCTCCCTCAAACCAGGGATTTCTGCAGACCCCGGTGAGGTTTGCGGAGCTGCCTGCCACGGCCCTGCCTCCTGCATGCTCATCCCCGTATTCTAGCCACGGCCTGGATGCCGCCAGCCCAGTAACCCCCTCACGTCACGGGGGGTTTGACTCCGGCTTTGACTCCCACCAAGTCTGAGAGGATTTTCCCTCTCCCCTGACTTTCTTCTGCTGACTCGCAAAGTATGTCCCGCTCATAACTGTACCCCTGTACCTCGCCTGCCCCTTGCAAAGGTGAGGGGTGAGCACTGCTTTCCCCATTCCCACCATGGTGGGAGCGTTCACACAGGAGGAGCGTCCCCTGGTTCTGTCCAGCCCACCCACTTCCCCTGGGCCAAACCCACCATCCTGCTGACACCCTTCTGTCTCCTTGCAGACGACGATGCCTTTGAGCCAGCAGAGGCCAGGCCGTCCACCCCAGGGGATGGTAGCGGTGAAGGTGCCTCCCCCCGGTGCCTGGAGCACCCTCTGCCCGCTGCAGGGGCCTCTCTGGCCGACCTGGAAGACTCGGCCGACAGCAGCAGTGCCCTGCTTGTGCCCCCTGACCCTGGCCAGAGTGGGAGCACTGCGGCCACAGAGGTGCTGCCAGGGGGTGGCTGCCACAGCCACAGTTCCCTCAGTACCGTGGTGTAGAGGACGGCCTGGCCCATGGCCCTGACGGGCGGAGAGCACCTTTTTGCTGTCTTGCTGTCAAGAACGCCTTGATCCCCACGGGAGACTTACAGGGCCTTTGAGTGAGCCTGGACCCAGCTGCACGGCCACACACCCACCGATGGCGTGCGTGTGCACGCACACACCGCACTGGCCTCCTGAGAGAGCAGACACCTGCACCGGGTCTCCTGGAGGGGCTCCAGAAACATGCATAGCTGTCGGGCCCTGTCTGTTTCTTTTCAAATGGCAGAAGAATGACGAAGTTCACTCAGACGACACGTTTCAGAAGTAGGGAACAAAGAGGGCACTGTGGGCAGGGACAGGGGCCAAACCACACCTGGCTTTGGTGGGCTTGCTGGCCGCAGGATGCCGTCCAGAGGAGCCTGCCAAATGGCCACCGAGCCTGGGCTGCCAGGAGGTGGGAGGGGCGCTTCCAGGCACCGCTGTGTTTGTGGACTGTCAGTGTTGTCCGGGCACTTGGTCTGCCTCAGGGTAGACGGCTTTGGAGGTTACACAGTGACTGCTCTGAGGATCCCCCAACCCCAACTGTGAACATCAAGGGTGACCCTGCCCCGGGCTGGGAGCTGGCCTGGACCGCTGGTTCCTGAGATCCTGAGAAGGGGGTCTTGGAAGGAGGTTGAACTCTCCACTGCGAAGCCCAGTTCTGTGCCAGGAGGCCCTGGCACCACCCTGTCATTTTTCTCCCCAGCATTGCTGTGCATGGCTCCCCCAAGAGGCAACCCTGGAGTTGGGCCAAGACCCTTAGCCAGGCATGAGTGTTCTGGCCCTGGATCCTCTGTTGGGGGTTGGGGGCTAAGCCGGCTCCTATCTGCTACCCTCTGGAGCCCCCAGTCCTTTTGAATTTGCCCCTGGGCCTGGCCTGCCCCTCACCCCATCTTGTTTGTGCCATAAGGGGTTCTTTCTTGTGGGGAGGGGTGGCTGAAATGAATGCCCCGGGCTGTGTCCATCTCCTGAAAGTCCACTTGCACACTATCACCACTGGGGCCGAGTGCCCAGTGGCCGCATGCCACCTTCCCGTGCTCCTCAGCAGCTTGGGGTGCAGGGTACCCTGCCCAGGGGCCTTTGGACGAAGAGACCCGATTGCCTGCTCCTGGGTAGTGGTCTTGTCTCCTGACATGGGGCTTTTAGCATTTCTGAGGTTTGGAGATTAAGCGGGTTCTGTGCGATTTTTAGCACATCCATATCTTTTCTACGTTGAATGTCTGGATTTTTTCCTTTTGTGTGTGCGCGTGTATCTGTGTGTGTGTACGTATGTGTCCAAGTTTTGCAGGTGATGGCGGTACACCAGAACTCGGGCATGAGGCCCCAGTTTCCCAGGCCAGCTGTGGCCTCAGGGGTGGCACTGAGTCATGGCCAGGTCTGCACTTCCACCCTTGAGGCAGAGGCTGAGAGCATGGAGCCCTGCTCCTGGTCCCCCGTGGAGCCTTTCCAGACCAGCATGCAGTGAACGGAGGGTTGAATAGAAGTAGGTGCTTCTGTGGGGCTTTGTGGTGACAGACCTCGGTGGTGCGTTCTCACACTCTCCCATTGGAAACCCGTTGTGTTCTTCCAGTGTGGAATGAGATTTTTGAGTTGCCCTACAGAACTGTCATCCCCCGAGCCCGCCAGAGGTGTAAATTCTGAACAGCCTGTCCAGGCTCACAGGATCCAGAGTGCTGGAGGCAGGCCTCAGGCAGGTGGGCTGTGTGCCATACAGGCCTGAGCTCCCCTTGCCAAAGGGCTGCTACTTCGAGAAAGGCCTCCTGGGCCCATGTGGCCCACACCGGCTGCTGAAGACAGCAGGAAGCGTGTTGGGCCGCCAGCGGCCTGGGCTCCGGGCAGCTGAGGGCTAGAGCAGCAATCACGGGTCTTACTGGTGCCAGGTGAGTGTCCTGAGCGTGTCTGCTTTGGAGTGACCACCGCGGCGGAGCACAGAGGGGCCTGACCTCTACAGCTGAGAGGCCTTCACAGCTCCCAGGTCTCTGGCCCCACGTCTCAGAACCATGTGTAGAGGACAGGATGGTTGGTACAAGGTGCATGGGACTGGGGAACTCCCTCTGGGGACTGAAGGACTGCTGGGGCCAATTAGGCATGCGGGAGGCATCGAGGAGGGAGGGACCTGAGATGCTGGGCCTGCTTCTGGACCGGCCCAGGCTCTGTCCCAGCACCAGGGTGCTCAGCCCGTCGGCGTCCATGGCTGGGCAGAAGGCCTGTGAGCAGTGCTTCTCCAGACCCCCGCCTGCTGTGTCTGCAGGAGTTGGTGCCCGGGAGCTGACCTCCAGTGGACAGCGGTTCTGAGGGGAACATGGGGGGGGAGCTGGGGTCTGCCTGGCTGTCCTCAGCCTCCTGTCCGGTTGCCACCCTGTGTAAGATCTGACTGTGCTCTACGGTCCAATGAAGAATCCCGAGGCCAGCCCTGAGACTCTCGTGCTCCTGGGAGAGACTGGGCCCCCAGAGGTACGGGCCAAGCTCTTGGGAGGGGCCTCCTCCCCCCGGGGCCTGACTTACCTGGTGGAGTAAGGAGTTGATACTGTACATTGTCTCGATGCCTGTTTTTTGTTTTCCTTTCACTAAGGGTTTTTAGTTTGGGGTTACTTTTGGTTGGGTTGGCACTAATCCTTTTCTTAAGATGCTGTGAGAACCATTTCATCCAAATGCCAAATAAATTTGTGTTCTGGAAGAGGTGTGGTCAGTCCTTGGTGTGACCCAAGTGGGTACAGGAGGCTCCAGCCAAGTTGGGGCTGCAAGACGCAGTGGTGGGGATGGGTGGTTGGAGGGTTTGGAGCATCTGTGCAAGCCAGGCCAGGCGCTGGGCTCCAAGATGCCCCTGTGCCTTCTGCTCTCTGACCATCGCCCTCTCAGTAATTTTCCAGTTTGTGATAGAGGAACAAAGGGGTGTCCAGGGGATTCAACCTCTAACCCAGCATCGTGGCAGTTGGCTCCAGGCCAGGCATTGGGGGCCCAAGGGCTGGATGGGTGAGGGGCCAGGGTTAGGAAAGGAACAGGGCGTCCTTTGGTTGGGACAGGAGCTTTGAGGACAGGTCCCTCATTCCTGAACACACCTGCTGGGGCATTGAGGGGTCCTGAGTGCCATCAGCATTGCTGACAACACCCCTTCCCCAAAGTGAGAAGAGCCTGGCTCTCTGGAGGTTGGAAAGAGGTATCACCCCACCCTACCGCCCTCCCTTCACCCCACTGTCCCAGTCGTGCTCACGTCCACAGGCACACACGTGCCCAGATACAGCGTCTTTCCAAACCGTTACCTTCCCGGTTACACCAAGGGACAGAGAAATCAGCCCCACTTTCCAGGAGAGCAAACTGAGGGAATTGAGGCTCAGGCCACAGTCTGGGGTCAGGGCCTCAGGAGCTGCTGCGGAAGCCTGAAGTCCCCACCTGGGGGGTGGAGGCAGAGTGGGAGAGCTGCGGCTTCCCAGATGGTAGCATGATCCCCCAAAGGAAGCCTCGCCCCAGGTGTGCAGGGGGACACCTGTACAAGAGAGGCTATGGTCTTGGGGCAGGGAGTGGTCCCAGGCCCACAAAATAGGGGAAGAACACCCTCCCACCCCAGCCTCAAAAGCCAAGAGCACTGGGATTCAAGGTGCCCTCCCCTTTGATCTGTCCTTGCTTGGTGGCCTTGGCATGTCACTCCTGGCCCCCAGCCTCCATTTCCTCATCTTTAAATGGGCATCGTGGCGCCACCTCCAGGAATTGAGAGAATCCCCTTAAAGTGCTTTGCTCCAGTGAGTGCCAGCGATTGCTGCTGGCACACAGCCACAGCCCTGGCATCGGGGCCTGTGCCTGGTGATCTCAGACCTCTGTCTTCCCTGCCGGTGGCCCGGCCTGGACACCACCCACTCAGAGCCTCTCTGCAGGGGCCGGCCAGGGAGCCCACAAGACAGCCATGCCCCTAGCCCGCCCCACTAACAAACAGCCTCCTCGCCTGCCCACTGTCCTCTGGCACTTTCCAGCCCTCTGGAGTCAGTGGCTGTGGCAGCATGGCCCCGGGCTTTGCACTCGCCTTCCTCACTGCGCCACTGGTGGTGTGCGGGGACACAGAGGGTGAGCACCTGCGCCCTGTCTGTCCTAGAATCTACGCTCCCTTGTAGCTCCCCCTTCTCCCGGTTAAACCCTGCCACTGGGGGGTTTCCTTGGGGAAGGAGATGTTGGGGTCTGGGACAGAAGAGCAGGGTCTGTGCTAGCCTCCTCTGGCCTAAGGCCTGCACCCCCATTCCCGGACCCTGGCTGGGCTGGAGCTCGGAGAGGACCCAGATGGCTGTGCCCCGTCTCAGTCCCGTCCGCTGTCTGCAGGCACCTGGTGCTACGACTCCCAGGACCCGAAGTGTGGTGAGGACAGAGTGTCATGTGAGGCTGTGTGGGATGTCTTTGTCCTGCGACCGCTAGACAGTCTGGTGCTAGCATGACCCAAAAGCCATGTGCATGCTGAGCTGCTGTGGTCTCTGCAGGTTTCTGTCTGGAGTCCTGGGTCACAGTGGCTGTATGGGCACCAGGTGGCATGTGTGTGACCGGCCCCCTGCATGAGTGTCCGGGTCTGCTGCTGGTGTGACCTCCAGTCCTGCCACATGTGCCAAGCTGTTCGTATCGCTGGGGCCTGTAAGCCAGTCAATGTGGCCAGCCCATGTGTGAGCAGGTGGTACAGGTGCCCAGTGTGGGACCAGCTTGGGACCCTTGTGCCAGGAGACCGTTCTAACCCCGTTCCCTGTGGGGCAGGCTACCTGCAGGCGACTGTCAGAGTATGGTCCAGCCCAGGTGGTGCCTCCCTGTGTGAGAGTGTTGCAAACATTGTGGTCTGGCCAGGTCAGGGTGTGTGTGGCAGTTGTGACCTGTCTAGGTGTGTGTGGGGGGCAGGCACGAGCTTCCTGAGGCTGGGCAGTTCTCCGTATGTGTGGGAAGGAGCACCGCCTTCCTCTGTGTACCCCCAAGTTGCCTCCCTGCTCCCCCACAGATCCCTGGCTTTGTTCCCTCAGGCCCCACCCATTGGATGGAGATGGCCTTGGCTTGTGGGGGCCCAGCCCAGTCCCCCATCAACATTGACCTTCACCTAGCCCAGCGGGACCCCACCCTGGGACCTTTCATCTTCCAAGGCTACAACTCAGCACCTCCAGGCCCATGGACCCTGGAAAATGATGGCCATACAGGTCAGTCCTGCGACCAGGACCCGCCCCCAGACAGGAGCAGGAACCCACCTGGGAGTGGGAACTACCCCCCCCCACACACACAGGGATCAAAACCTCCACAGTCAGCACAGGAAGGTCCACACGTGTTGGTAAAGACACCCCCAACAGGGGTCATGCACCCCCGTATACAGGTGTCAGGGCCCCCCCTAACAATAGCAATCAGCCATTGCTCCTAGGACCAGAAGTCAGGACATTCCCAGAAGTCAGAGCCCCGTCCCCCCCTCCCCCTGCCCAGCATCAGGATGCCTGAGAAGTCATCACAACCCCCCAGTATCACACACAGCTGTGGTGGGTCAAAACTCGAGCCACAGGGGGGCCACCCTCTCCCCCGTCCTTGCAGGGTGGGTTATTAGCCCTGCAGTCTGCTGACCCGCAGAGGGGCCTGGACACCAAATGAGGTCCTGATTCCATGGAAACCCAGCCAGGGAGCAGATGGGCCTGAAGGGGACCTGTGCTGGCACCCTGGGCCCTAATAGCCCGAGGGTGGGTGGTGAGGGGAAAGAGACAGTCACGCGATGCCCTATCCTCAGTGCTGCTCCGCATGGACACTGGCCCGCAGAGCCGCCTGGGGATTCGGGGCAACAGGCTGCCCCTGCCTGCCTACCACGCCCTGCAGCAGCACTTCCATTGGGGGGCCTGGGTGAGGAGGCTCCAAGCACAGCCAGGATGGGCAGTGCCGCCCCATGGAGCTGGGCTTGGGCAGGGGCTAGGGTGGTGGGGTGCCCTGTGGAAGGGGCAGCCCATACCTCTCATGATCTGTGCCTCTCCAGATGCACGTGCTCCACATGAACACGAGGTACCTGAGCCTGGGGGAGGTGCGAAGTCACCCTGATGGGCTGGCCTTGCTGACAGTGCTGTTGGTGCTGAGGGAGGGTCATGTGACTCCCGGTAGTGAGGGAGGGACAGAGGAGCTCTGTGACTCCTTGTGCTTCCCGGAAAGACGTCTGCAAAGGGGGACAGCGTGGGCCTGTCGATGGAGTCTTAGTGGAGCTGTTGGGGGAGTGCATAAGGTTTGTAGGATTTAAAGGGTTCTGTGGGAGAATGGGGGCCAGCCGGAGGTCCTGGGGCTGCTGGGTCAGTGGGGGCTGACCTTCCCCCCAGCAGATGTCCCAGCTGACCCCTACTGGGAGCCTACCCTCTTGCCACTTACAATCCCCCCTAGATCCCCTCAGAGTTCCCCCTTTGGAGACCTGTCCACTCAGAGCCCCTCTCACTTGGAGTCTCCTCCCCAGGAGCAGGACACTGACAAGGCAACTTCTCCACCCTTGTATCAGCCCTGAAGAACACGTCCCAGTGTGGTGAGGAGCCACGGGGTCGCATCCAGGGCTGGGGGTACTGGAGGCTGGGGCCGGCTGGGCACAGGGACGCCCGTTCCAATCCCGCCTCCCCTCCCCCGCCCAGGGATCTTGGTGAATCTGGCACCCACCTTCCCGCGGGCCTCGCTGCTGCAGGATGCCTCCGGCCTCTCCTGCTACCATCGCTACTCAGGGTCGCTGACCACGCCCAGCTGCCAGCCTGCGGATGTCTGGATGGTCTTACAGGACAGGGTACCCATCTTGCGCGCAAGTGGGCCCACCACCCCTTCCCTGGGCAGTGCGGCCCTCCCCCCTCCCTCCCTCCCTCCCTCCCGCAGCTGAGGGCAGCCCACGTCTTGACCTGTCTCTGCCACTAACCCTCAGGTGGCCCAGTTCCAGACTGTGCCCCAGGCCGGGCTCTCGGGCTCGAGCCCCGCACCGCTCAAGGAGAATTTCCACCACAGCAGCCTCTCCAGGGGCGCAGGGTGTTGGCCTCTCCCAGCACTATCATCAGTAAGGCAGCCTTGGCCCCCGCCCCATCCCTAGCCAGTGTGCACGGGGCTCTGCTGGGCCTGGGGCTCAGCTTGTGGCTCTGGCAGAGCCCCTAGGAGCCAGATTCGACCCCTTCCCACAATAAACGATGCACGGAGTGACCTTGGCCTCAGGTATCTTGTGGGGGTGGGGTGGGAGCTCACTGCCTCTCCGCCTGCCCTAACCCCACTGAGGCCTCCGTGTGCCTTACAACGGGGAGACCCCTGAGCGGCCCTCCCCTACCCCATCACAGCCAGTCCCAGACCCCCACCCAGAACACCAGACCTCCTCAGATTCCCCTGAGAGGGAGAAGGTGCCCCCATTTCCAAGGAGAAAAACTAGCAGGCCGTAGAAACACCACCTGCTAAAGTCTAAGATGACACATTTTATTTATTTATTTATTTATTTATTTATTTATTTATTTATTTATTTTTTTAAGATTTTATTTATGTATTTGAGAGAGAGAGAGAGAGAGACAATGAGAGAGAGAGAAAGCACATGAGATGGGGGGAGGGTCAGAGGGAGAAGCAGATTCCCTGCCGAGCAGGGAGCCTGATGCGGGACTCCATCCAGGGACTCCAGGATCATGACCTGAGCCGAAGGCAGCCGCTTAACCAACTGAGCCACCCAGGTGCCCCGACACATTTTATTTTAAAAAACAAGCTGGCTGACTGACCCCAGGCCACTGTATGTGTTAAATGGTGACTTCAGCGGACATTTCCCTGTGGCCAGGAGGTGAGAAGCTACTGGCTCCGGGCTCTGCTGCAGGCTGTGCTAGGTGAGTGGGTCCTGGTGACAAGGACAGCTAGTGAAACTGCGCCCAGGTGACACTGGGAAGTTTCGCTGTGCAGCCTGAGCGTAGGGTGACACTTTCCGGAGAGCCTGTGGGGAGGTGAACTGAAGGGTTAAGTGTCATTGGTGTCACCGTCCACAGCGAAGCTCAGACTAGATGCCACTGTGTGCCGGCAAAGTTGTCCAGTGAGAGGCTGGGTCTGTCACTAGAGTGAGGCTGGCCAGGGCCAGGCTACTGTCCAGTTGAAGCCCTGTGGACTGCGGTTGTATATCCCCGAGGCATTGCCCTGAGTGAGGCTGTGTCCAGATGACGATGTCCCAGCCACCCACGTGTCCCTAAAATCTGTTGGGTAATGTGTGGGTCACACACTATCTCAGTGCTTGGAGGCCCTGCCTCCTGGCCAAGGCCCCTAAGAAAAACAAACAAAAACCACAGAACAGGAAAAACCAACACCCTTCCCTGACACAGACCTTTGGGCTCTCCCGGAGGCTGTCCCGGGGGCTGCTGCACTCCTGACCCAGACCCTTCTGCAGCTCTGAGCCAAAAGGGGCTCCACCCCTCCTCCTGCCCAGACTCAGTCTCCAGCCTTGAGCCCCGCGCTGTGCTTAGCCATCTGCACTCCCCAGACGTGATCCCCAGGAGTCCCCAGCCTCCGCGCACGCCGACGCCCAACCCCAAAGCCTGAACGCTAGCAGGCGGTGTCTGAGGCCCCTTCTCCATCCACGGGGGTGTTGGATCTGTCCATACAAATACATTGCCCAAAGGTGCTTCCAGCATCCGGTCCCGGCAACCCTCGGCGGGGCCGCCCTCAATCCCCGCCGCCCTGCGGGGCCCCGGGCGGCACCGGCGTCTTCTTGAAGTTCTTCCTGGCCGGGGCCCTGTTCGCGCCACCGTCCGCAGGGCCGTCAGGGGCGTCGTCGGCTGGCCTCGCGACCGCGGCCAGGGCGTTCATCGTGCCGAGTGCCCGCAGCAGGGCGGGGCCGTGGGGAGCGGCGCGAGGGGCGGCGCGGGGCTCCCGGCGGGCCGGCAGCGGCTGCTGTGGCGGCAGAGGTGGCAGCAGCTGGCGCAGGGCGTCCAGCTCGGCTCGCAGCTCCGCGCGCAGCGCCTCCAGCCCCACGCCCAGCTCGGCGCGCACAGCCGCCAGGCCCTCCTGCAGCCGCCGCTCGCTCACCTCCAGGACGCCGGCCGGGTAGGTGGCCCCGCCGCGCGGCTCCCCGCACACGGAGCACATGGAGCCGCTGCTGCGCGCGTCCGCTTGTTCCGCGGCCTCCGGCGCCCGGGCCTCACCCGCTGCGGCCCCTGCGCGCTCCACTAGCCGCAGCAGCCGAGGCGCGTCGGCTCGCGCCGCTGCCTCCGCCCGGAGCTGGCCCCGCAGGGGAGCCAGGCGTCCCGGGGCGCGGGCTTCTTCAGGGTCCGGCCCTTTGGGCTGCGGCCCGTGGTCTCGCCGGCGGCCAACGGCCCGTCGCAGCGCCTCGCTCGCGCGGTACGCACTTCGCGCCTGCACCCACGGACGCCCGGGTTCCGCCGCCATCCGCACCGCCACTGCCACCGCCACCGGAGCCGGGCCTGGTCGGGAGTCCCAGCCGGCAGCCTAGCGACCGCTGGGGCCCCAGCGACGCTCCGTGGAGAGGGCCCCCGGGGACGGCTGTGGGAACGACCGAGGCCTCGGGGAATCTGGCCTGGGGCCCGGAACTCCAGTAGGGCAGGGGGGGTGGGCGGGTGGATGGAGACCCAGGGGACCCCCGGCGGGGCAATGCCGGTAGGCTTGAGTGTGCTGGACCTGCTCTAGGGGACTGCGCTGTGTTGGTGGGTTGAGCAGCTTGGACTGGCTTCTGGGCAGGGGCTGACAGGATGTGGAATGAAGGCTGCAGAAGCCTAGGCGCCCAGACCAGAGTCAGGAACCAGGCTTGCACCCTGTACTCTAAACAGCTGTCCCCTCACAGTCAGGGAAAGGCAGGTGTGGTTATGGACCCGCCAGTTCCCAGTCCTCCTCACCGCTAGGGCTCCCCCTTCTATACCATAGTCCAGGTCGCTATTATCTCTGCCCCCACCCCTACAGCTGCAGGAATCTGTCCTCCTCGTGGTCGCCCCCATTCAAGCTCTTCAGGGGTCTGGGTGGCTCTCTGCTGTGCCCCAGTCCTCAGCCACTGGATGTCCCAGCCCACCTTATACTGCGTTCCGGACATGTCTTCTTTTACCCAACAACCTCAGCCCTCTGGGCCTTTGCTCAGGCAGTTTCTCCTGCTGGGAATGCCCCCCTCCCACACACACACCATTTGCCTGGCGGCTCCCACTCATCCCTCCTCTGCAGGACAACCTTCCTTGGCCACCCCAGCCCCCAGCAGGTGACTCAGGCTCCTCGCCCCCATGTTTAAATGGCTCTGTTTTCTGTCCACCTGGATCCACAGTAGGGGGCCCTGAGCACCGGCCGACTGGGTCACTCAGTTTTCAGAGGTACTAAACATGCGGGATGTTGGAGGCAGGAGTAGATGAGTGAATGAGTCTGGGGCTGAGGGTCCTGGGTAGGGCAGGGCCTCTACCACCCACCCTGGTCAGCCCATGCACCTCCTCAGCTTGGCATTCAAGACCCTCGTAGTCATCCTTGCTGGCTTTCCTGTCCTTGCCACCTTCCCCACTTGTGCTGGCGCTCCTCACCACTGTACTCCATCCTTTTTCACCCCGGTGCCTTCACCCATACAACTGGCTGTGGCCATCACAGGGTCATGGGCAGTGCACTGTGGGCAGCATCCCTCTGCTCAGCATGCTGTTCTCACCGGACCCTAGGGCCTAGTTAGGACTCTGGGTGCCCTGGGGGCCTCCCCAGCAAATTGTGGGGAGGGCGGTTCTGGTGTGAATCCAGGCTGGGCTGAGAGGGAGATGGCAAGGTAGCCCCGGGGACCTGTGTCCCCTGAGCGCACAGGGGCCTAGGTTCTATGTAGCTCTGTGCCCGTGTGTGTGTGTGTGTGTGTGTGTGTGTGTGATTGAGGGTGCTGCCAACCCTGTTTTTTGGCAGCCCTGGACCCAGGCCGCCATGAAGACTTCTGGATCCCCTCTGTTCATTCATTCATTCATTCATTGTAGCCTCTCTGGAAGGTGCAAGGGGAGGTGAGAATTTGGCACTCTGTCAAACCCCACAGACCCCTCCATTTCTGCTGAGTCACCTGACCCCCTGGGACTTCCAGCATCTGGTTCTGCTGGTCCCTAGGGCCTTGTTAACCATATTCCTGCCCCCCTCCCCTCAGTAATTAAAATATTGCAGACAGTAATGCCCTGGATTCCTTCCCCAGGCCTGCTGGAGTCAGGTTGTGTGACCCAGGGGCTCTGTCTCCTCCGAGCCTCACCTGTGAAGTGAAGGAGGCCCCTAACATCCATGGTGGGGGCACAGCAGGGAGCCTGGGAAAGGCTGGGGAGGGGGTGGGGGGGTGATGGTGGACAGACTCCAGATCTGTGATGTGGTATGAGAGCCAGGAAGGGTGGGGCTGGGCTGCCAGGGCAGACGGGGGCGGCGAAGTTTTCTGACTGATATGGTAGGAACAGAGCCTTTGCAGTGAAGAGCTGATGACCCTGCAGGTGCTGCAGATATGAGGTCATGGCTGGTGGCAGAGAGTCCCCAAAATCATGGGCAGACAGATTACCCAGGATCAAGTGCAGAGTGGGAAGGGAGGCCCCGGGGACCCCAACCAGCCCTGAGGGGGGCTGCAGAGGCATTGGTGAGGGGTAAACAGGCAGCTGTGGTCAACATGACCCTGAGCCCCTGAGGTCAAGTGCAGCAATAGTCAAGAAATAGGTTGCGGTGACCGTAGCCTGAGCCTCACAGGTGGGGGGGCCAGCAGAAGCTGAGGACTGGAGGTGAGGGGATAGGTTGGGGAGCCCTTGCCTAGGCTCATTGGTCAGAACAGAGGTAGCTTTGGAAGGAATGGGACAAGAAGCAGGAACAGAGCTACTGAATGGGCCAGGGGGACTGGCACACAGGCCTGCTTTCTGGTTCTTCTGCTTTCTAGAATATCCTCATAGGCCAGCCTGCCTGGCCACCTGCACAGAGGAACTGAGTGGGGCCCAGTGCAGGGCCCAGCTCCTTCCCCACTCCGGCCCCCTCTGTGTACTCAGGGCCAGGGCCAGGTCTGCTGGGGGTGGGGAGGCTGGCTATCACAGCTCCGGGAGCTGTCCCCATCTGGGCTCTGTGCATTCAGGGTTGGGTGATCAGTGGGCTTGGCCACTGATTAACTCAGAGCCTGGGAGGAGGGAAAACCCTGGGCTCTGCCTCTCCCTGGAGAAGGGGGATAGCCTCCACGTCACTGAACTGCCTCACCTTTGCACTCTGTTGCCATGAAACCCTGGCGGCCACCCAGAGAGGAGGTCTTATTTTCCAAAGCCCGAGGGCGGTGGGAGCCGGGGAAGAGTTCAGTGGGCAGGGCCAGGCGGGCTTTGTATGTCGAAGGGGCCCTGGTGGCCTCGGAGGGGGCAGGGGAGCCTCCCAGTCATCACGGGAGTGTCTGGAAATGCAGATGCCCAGGTCACCCCCTCCGCCAACCCCACGAGGTAGAACTGAGTGTCAGCGTTCAGGGCATGGCGGTCTTTATCTTCTTCTGCAACTGTCTGCAAACGAAGTTCTGGCCCAGCCTGGTTCTCAGTGAAGGGGGCACAAGGTGGGGAGACCCTCCCGGGTTGGCTCTGAGGGTTGGGGGAGGGGGAGCCCCAGGGGAAGCGGGAAGTATGGTCTGCCCTGAGCCCCCAGCCACCCTGGGAGGAGAAGGGGGCTAGCCTTGTTGGCTGGGCCTGGAGTGGGCTGCCCCTTGCCTTTCTGGTCACAGACCCCGGCCCTCAGCACGGACTCTAGAGCATGGGTGCCCACCCATTCTCTAGCCAGCTGTGCTGCTTGCTGTGGGAGCCAGACTGACTAGGTCCCTGGCTTGGCTGGGGCCTGGGCCTTGGCCCCAGGGCTCTTAGGAAGGGAAGGCTGTGGTACCTTTGGGGCCCCGAAGTGCAGGCCACATAGTGGAGTGTCAGTAGCCTAAGCAGGCAGCTTGGGCTTGGGCCATTGCTCAAGGCACCACCCTGGGCTAGTCATGCTGCCTCACGGAGCTCTGGTGGCCCTGTTGCCTTGCTTCAGTGTTCCCAGCTGTCAGAGCCCAGGGCTAGTGTTTGCTGGCCAAGGGATGGTGGGGGTGGCAGTGGTGATGGATGTTGGGAGGTGGACAGGGGCCATGGGAGGCCTGTGGCCTGAGGGCAGATCTGAGCTGCAGGTGGCTCCTCATTTAAAGAAGGGGCCAAAGGGTCCGGGGCTTCCTGTGGGGACTGGACTTGGGCACACTCTGCCCCTGAACACCCCTTGGCTACAAGGCCTTGGAACTGTTCCCCGGTCTCCTGGTGGCTCTGGCTACCCAGGCATTCCCTAGGAACTGTCCTGGGGCAAGGGGCTCGGCAGGGGACAACTCATTACCTAGTAAGGACCTTGCCTGACCTCAGTAATGAGCTCATTACCTGATAATGACCTTGTTTGCCTTATCCTGGCGTCAGCAGCCGTAGAACGTCTGGCCTGGGGTGGCTCTGACCAGTCGTGACCGTGGTCTTCTGCCTCCTCACCCGCCCCAGATGGGGCATCAGTCCCTCCAGCATCTGTGTGCCCTGCAGGCCCAGCCTGGGCTCCCAGTGGGACCATTCTGGTTTCCCGACCACCCCCCAGCCGCACACCCTGGGCAGGTGAACCCTTTAACCTCTGTACCTCACTCCCTTACCCACAGGTGGGGCAAGAGGGTCTGCGTGGAGCAGAGGGAGGAGGGCCGCCTCTGAGGGACCTTCTCGGACCACACAGGGCTCCTCAGAGGCTCCCCTTCTACCAGCTGGGGTAGGGGGTCTCCACGTCAGGACCATCCACACAACCACTGGTCCCCGGCATGGCCCCTCATCTCCTCACTCCCAGTGTAGGGGACACTGGGAGTGAGGTCTGAGGGCTGGGTCAGCCTGCCCCATCAGGGTCCCCTCACCTCCCCTGTGGCCAGAGGGCATTTCTCTGTCCTCAACCCTCTTCTCTTAGCACCACTAACACAGCTGGCTGTGGTCTCCTACCCACACCCTCCTGGTGGTCCCCGACCCTGGCAGACGCCTCTCACTCCCATGCCATCCCCCTGGATCCCCCCATACCACCCCCCTTCTTCAGTGAGAAGTGAGAAGGCCTCACTTCTCCAGGCCTCGGGTTTTGCCCTTATGTTCTCAGTGGGAGCCTGATCAACCTAATTCTTTTTCTTTTTTTAAGATTTCATTTATTTATTTGAGAGAGAGAATGAGATAGAGAGAGCATGGCGGGGGGGGGGGTCAGAGGGAGAAGCAGACTCCCTGCTGAGCAGGGAGCCTGATGCGGGACTTGATCCCGGGACTCCAGGATCATGACCCGAGCCTAAGGCAGTCGCTTAACCAACTGAGCCACCCAGGCGCCCCCAACCTAATTCTGAATAAGACCCACCTCTGCCCAACATCCTCCACGAACTGCCACCTCACTCCTGCAAGAGGCTGGGATCCTGCGTGCCCCCAGGGCTTGGGACTGCCCCCTCAGTGACCCGCTTCCTCTTGCTCCCCATGCCAGCACCACCCCCCACCCCCCCGAGCCTGTGCACAACCTGCTCCCTCTGCCTCAGGTCACAGTTTACATGGCCTCCTAGAAAGGCCTGCCCTGACCCGGGGGCCCTTCCCCATGCTGCCCCTGCATCTGCCTACCTGGAACTCAGCAAACCTTGCATTTCCTCCTGGAATGTGGGGTCTCTGGTCTCTGTCCTTGTTTGTTTTTGACTTCCAATAGGTCAGGGACACCACGGCATCCTCAAGGTCCAGAAACTGGTGCCTGGCACACAGTAGGCACGGCATAAATCCACTCTCCGTGAATGAAGGTGTCTGCACTGGGCTTGGCACTGAGTAAGCACTCAGCGTTGGCTTTATTTCCAGGCCTGCAGGGCAGGGGTGATCGTGGAAGGCCCAGCTTGCGGGGCTGGCTGTGTCTCTAGTGTCCCCTGCCTGGGATGGCCTGAGGAAGGGCAGGGTCCTCGCTTAGCCCGAGCCTAGGGTTTCCTCACTCCGCCTGGAGTTGGCCCTGGCCAGGCTCTCTGCCCTCACCCTTGACGTGCCCCCATGGGGTGGGGTGGCACGGGAGGGGTTGGAGAGTATACAAGTGGGGGGAGGTTGGTGTCAGGGAGGCCTGGGCTGCATAGGGGGAAGAAGTTGGGGGTGATATTCATGCAGGGAGAGGGTGTTAGGACTGGGGGCAGTAGGGGAGGGCGCATGTCACAGGAGGGGAGCCCTTACCACTCCCCACCCACCCCACTGAACCCCCTCTGAGTCCTTTCATGAGTCTTGCATAGGGGATGGACACAAGGGAGTGTGAGTGTAGACCGCTTTCCAGGATTTGAACCAGGTCATGTCAGACATCTGTGAATACCCTTGTAACTAACACCCACATCAAGATCTTTCCCCTACACCTTCCTGTCTCAAAATTCAGTTCGAAGGAGATCAGTTTTCTCTGTATTATATGTTTAATGTCATGTATGATAACACACAAGATAACACATAATATGCATGTCTGCTAAAAGCATCCCAGCAGAACAACTGTGAGTCAGCTACCCAACCCAGGAATTGCTCCAGTACCAGTGAGTCCTCTCCTTCTCTCCAAAGGCACCTGCTGTGCTGAACTGTGTGTTTCCCTGGCTTTTATATAAAATATCTTCTCATGTATGTAAGTATCTCTACACAGTGTGTCATTTGGTTTCGCTTGTCTTTGAGTGCTGTAACAATGGCATTAGTCCGTGTGTGCACTTGTGGGTCTTGCCTTCTCCACCTAACGTTACTTCTGAGATTCATCAGGTTGCTGGGGTGGAGCTGGTGTTCATTCTTTTTCACTGCTGTATAATATTCCAGTTGATTTGGGCATGCTCCTGTCAATGGATATTTGAATCATTCGTGTTTTTTGCTAGTACTAATTGTGCTTCTATGCACATTTTTGTACCTGTCCCCTGGGACCGATAGGCAAGAATTTCTCAAAGGAATATATTGGGGTGTGGACCTGGTGTAGCACCATGTAAATATTTGAGAGAATGCCAAATTGTTCATGAATTCCTACCTTCACCAGCAGTATGTGAGGATCTCTGTTGATTCACAAGTATCTAACACATGGTCCTGACAGGATTCTTGTATTTCGCTAATCAAGTGGGTGTTAATTGATATTTCACTGTGCTTTTACTTTGTGTTTCCTTCAATACCGGGGAAGCTGTGCATCTTTTCAGATGCTTATTCACCACTGATGGTCCTGGCTCTCTGAAATGCTCATTCATGACTTTTGCCCATTTTCCTATTGAGTTGTTTTGGTTTTCTTTTTTCTTATTGAATTGTAAGTGTCTTATTTAATTCATTTATTTTATCAAAATATGATTTGCATTTAGTATAGTGTACATATTTTAGGTGTACAGGTGGACTTTTATATTCATGTTTACTCATTGTCTTGGTCTGTTTGGGCTGCTATATAACAAAATGCCATAGACTGGGTGGCTTATAAACAACTGATTTTTTTTTATTTCTTCAAATTTATCAGGAGTGACTGAAATAAAAAATATAATTGAATCCCATCATCATGGAAATGGCTTTAAGAGAAAACTGGTCAGATGAATATTACTGCTTCCCGTTTTCAACCAGTGGAATAGTTGCCATTGATAAACAGCCAACAGTCTGTCAAGAATGCTCAAGATATGTTATATAATACAACATGCCTGTTCACAGTGGGGGAAAGACTAGGAAAAAACTCATGTGAACTTCTTGATTTCATCATACAAGACCAGCACAAAAGCACCACCCATGCCTCTGAGAACATTGGACCATGCCCCCTTGAAAAACTCTTTGGCTCCTTTAACACGAGCGATCTTCCTCCAGCAGTCTACTGTACCTGTGTACATGATGTCAGTTCCTTTGTGCCCTGACTGCATCACCATTCAGTGGCGAACAGGGTCGAATGGGTAGGAAGTCAACTGAAATTTTTTTTTAAATTTTTATTTATTTATTTGAGAGAGGGAGAGAGAGCGAGAGAGCACGAGAGTGGGGAAGGCCAGAGGGAGAAGCAGACTCCCTGCTAAGTAAGGAGCCTGATGCGGGACTTGATCTCCGGACCTGGAGATCATGACCTGAGCCAGAGGCAGACGCTCAACTGACTGAGCCACCCTGGTGCCCCGAGACAACAGAAATTTCTTTCTCACAGTTCTGAGACTGGAAAATTTATGATCAGGGTGCCAGCATGGTCACCTTGCAATGAGGGCCCCCTCTTGGTCCAAAGCTTGTCCTTTCTGGCTGTGTTGTCACTTGGTGGAAGGGGTTAGAGATCTCTCTGGAGCCTCCTTTATAAGGCACTAGTCCCATTCATGAGGGCTCCTCCTTCATGACGTAAGTACATCCCACAGACCCCACCTCCTAATACCATCACATTGGGCATATGAATTTGGAGGAACACAAACATTTAGACCATAGAACTAACACTCACATCAAGATATACAATATTTATAGCACCCAGAAGGCTCCCTCTCAGTCAGTACCCACAAAAAGCAACTGCTGTTTAAGTCAATAAACTTTAAACATTTGGAATGATCTTTAAAAAAAAAAAAGATTTATTTATCCATGTGAGAGAGAGAGATAGAGCACACAGTGGGGAGGGGCAGAGGGAGAGAAAGTTCCAAGCAGACACCATACTGAGTGCAGAGTCTGACCTGGGGCTTGATCTCATAACCCTGAGATCACAACCTGAGCCGAAACCAAGAGTTGGTTGCTCAACCGACTGCCCCCCACCCAGGTGCCCCATTAGAATGCTCTTTTGTCTATTATGTGTATATGTGCAAATATCTTTTCTCAGTTTTTTATAGCAAATGATTTTGGAACTTCCTTTGTGGTGGTGTTTGATGAACAGAAGTTTTAAACTTTAATGTAATTGAGTTTATCAACCATTACTTTTGTTAGTGTGTTTTGTGTCTTGCTTAATAAAAATTTTCCATCCAATAGCAAAAAGGTAGCCTTCTATATTTCCATTTAAAAACTGAAAGTGTTGCTTTTAACATGTAGTCTCATATCAGTATAGAATTGATTTTTGTGCTTGGTGTGAGGTTGGGACTCAATCCTCAAGGTTGAGGTTGGGACAAGTCAATTTAGATAATGGATTATCCCAGTAGTGCTTATTTGATATGCTACTTCTGTTATATGTGCTTGGGCCTATTTTCAGGCTCTCTGGTTTGTTCTGTTGGTCATTTTGTGTATCCCTGCATCACTATAAGAGTGTCTTAATTATTATAATTCTACAAAATGTTTTGCTATCTGGTAAGACAAATCTTCACATCCTATTTTTCTTCACGAGTGTCTTGGTTATTCTTTTCTCTTCCCTTTTTAATCTACATTTTTGAGTCAGCTTATCAAGATACACACATGCACACACACACACACACAGACACACAGACACACACACACACACACACGGAATTTTTATTGGAATTTTTAAAGTTTTTCTTGGAATTATATTAAATCTGTAGACCAATTTGGGAAGAATTGACAACTTTATAATACCAAATCCTCCAGTCCATAAACATGGTATGTTATCTCTCTTATTTAGATCCTTTAAAATATCTTTTGTTTTTTTTCTTAAGTAAGCTCCACAGCCAGCATGGAGCCCAGCGCGGGGCTTGAACTCACAACCCTGAGATCAACACCTGAGCTGAGATCAAGAATCAGCTACTTAACCAACAAAGACACCCAGGTGCCCCTAAATATCTTTAAATCAAATTTTATAATTTTTCCATACAGGTTTTGCATAATTTTTGTTCAGTGTTTTAGTTACCTTTAGTTTCTATTATTGTAAATGGTGTATTTTTAAATAGTCTTTTTTGCCTGCTTTATGATTAGTATATAAAACTTGGCATATTTATTTTTATTTTTTATTTTTATTGTTATGTTAATCACCATACATTACATCATTAGTTTTTGATGTAGTGTTCCATGATTCATTGTTTGTGCATAACACCCAGTCCTCCACGCAGAATGTGACCTCTTTAATACCCATCACCAGGCTAACCCATCCCCCAACCCCTCCCCTCTAGAACCCCCAGTCCGTTTCTCAGAGTCCATCGTCTCTCATGGTTCGTCTCCCCCTCTGATTTACCTCCCTTCATTCTTCCCCTCCTGCTAGCTTCTTCTTCTTTTTTTTCTTAGTATATATTGCATTATTTGGTTCAGAGGTACAGATCTGTGATTCAACAGTCCTGCACAATTCACAGCACTCACCATAACACATACCCTCCCCACTGTCTATCACCCAGCCACCCCATCTCTACCACCCCCCCACCACTCCAGCAACCCTCAGTTTGTTTCCTGAGATTAAGAATTCCTCATATCAGTGAGGTCATATGATACATGTCTTTCTCTGATTGACTTATTTCACTCAGCATAACACTCTCCAGTTCCAGCCACATCATTGCAAATGGCAAGATCTCATTCCTTTTGATGGCTGCATAATATTCCATTGTGTATATATACCACTTCTTCTTTATCCATTCATCTGTCGATGGACATCTTGGCTCTTTCCACAGTTTGGCTATTGTGGACGTTGCTGCTATAAACATGGGGGTGCACGTACCCCTTTGGATCCCTACATTTGTATCTTTGTGGTAAATACCCAGTAGTGCAATTGCTGGATCGTAAGGTAGCTCTATTTTCAACTGTTTGAGGAACCTCCATACTGTTTTCCAGAGTGGTTGCACCAACTTGCATTCCCACCAACAGTGTAGGAGGGTTCCCCTTTCTCCGCATCCCCACCAACATCTGTCATTTCTTGACTTGTTAATTTTAGCCATTCTGACTGGTGTGAGGTGGTATCTCCTTGAAGTTTTGATTTGGATTTCCCTGATGCCGAGCGATGTTGAGCACTTTTTCATGTGTCTGTTGGCCATTTGGATGTCTTCTTTGGAAAAATGTCTGTTCATGTCTTCTGCCCGTTTCTTGATTGGATTATTTGTTCTTTGGATGTTGAGTTGGATAAGTTCTTTATACATTTTGGATACTAGCCCTTTATCTGAGATGTCATTTGCAAATATTTTCTCCCATTCTGTCGGTTGTCTTTTGGTGTTGTGGACTGTTTCTTTTGCTGTGCAAAAGCTTTTTATCTTGATGAAATCCCAATAGTTCATTTTTGCCCTTGCTTTCCTTGCCTTTGGCGATGTGTCTAGGAAGAAGTTGCTGCGGCTGAGGTCAAAGAGGTGGTTGCCTGTGTTCTCCTTTAGGATTTGGATGGACTCCTGTCTGACCTTTAGGTCTTTCAACCATTTGGAGTCTATTTTTGTGTGTGGTGTAAGGAAATGGTCCAGTTTCATTCTTCTGCATGTGGCTGTCCAATTTTCCCAACACCATTTGTTGAAGAGACTGTCTTTTTGCCATTGGACATTCTTTCCTGCTTTGTCAAAGATGAGTTGACCATAGAGTTGAGGGTGCATTTCTGGGCTCTCTATTCTGTTCCATTGATCTATGTGTCTGTTTTTGTGCCAGTACCATACTGTCTTGAGGATGACAGCTTTGTAATGGAGCTAGAAGTCCGGAATTGTGATGCCGCAAGCTTTGCTTTTCTTTTTCAAAATTCCTTTGGCTATTCGGGGTCTCTTCTGGTTCCATACAAATTTTAGGATTATTTGTTCCATTTCTTTGAAAAAGGTGGATGGTATTTTGATGGGGATTGCATTGAATGTGTAGATTGCTCTAGGTAGCATTGACATCTTCACAATGTTTGTTCTTCCAATCCATGAGCATGGAACGTTTTTCCATTTCTTTGTGTCTTCCTCAATTTCTTTCATGAGTATTTTATAGTTTTCTGAGAACAGATCCTTTGCCTCTTTGGTTAGATTTATTCCTAGGTATCTTACGGTTTTGGGTGCAATTGTAAATGGGATCGACTCCTTAATTTGTATCTCTTCTGTCTTGTTGGTGTATAGGAATGCCACTGATTTCTGTGCATTGATTTTCTATCCTGCCACTTTACTGAATTCCTGTATGAGTTCTAGCAGTTTTGGGGTGGAGTCTTTCGGGTTTTCCACATAAAGTATCATATCATCTGCAAAGAGTGAGAGTTTGACTTCCTCTTTGCCGATTTGGATGCCTTTGATTTCTTTTTGTTGTCTGATTGCTGTGGCTAGGACTTCTAATACTATGTTGAATAGCAGTGGACATCCCTGCCACGTTCCTGACCTTAGGGGGAAAGCTCTTAGCTTTTTCCCATTGAGAATGATATTCGCTGTAGGTTTTTCATAGATGGCTTTTATGATATTGAGGTATGTACCCTCTATCCCTATACTCTGAAGAGTTGTGATCAAGAAAGGATGCTGTACTTTGTCAAATGCTTTTTCTGCATCTATTGAGAGGATCATATGATTCTTGTTCTTTCTTTGTTAATATATTGTATCACGTTGATTGATGTGCAGATGTTGAACCAACCTGCAGCCCAGGGATAAATCCCACTTGGTCGTGGTGAATAATCCTTTTAATGTACTGTTGGATCCTATTGGCTAGTATTTTGGTGAGAATTTTTGCATCCATGTTCATCAAGGATAT
Source organism: Callorhinus ursinus (assembly GCF_003265705.2). NCBI lineage: Eukaryota > Metazoa > Chordata > Mammalia > Carnivora > Otariidae > Callorhinus > Callorhinus ursinus. Next base: position 19,117 of record NW_027397177.1, on the reverse strand, counting down.
TGGTCTGTAATTCTCCTTTTTGATGGGGTCTTTGGTTTTGGGATCAAGGTAATGCTGGCCTCATAAAATAAGTTTGGAAGTTTTCCTTCCATTTCTATTTTTTGGAACAGTTTCAGGAGAATAGGTATTAATTCTTCTTGAAATGTCTGATAGAATTCCCCTGGGAAGCCATCTGGCCCTGGGCTTTTGTTTGTTGGGAGATTTTTGATGACTGCTTCTATTTCCTTAGTGGGTTATAGGTCTGTTTAGGTTTTCTATTTCTTCCTGGTTCAATTTTGGTAGTTGATACATCTCTAGGAATGCATCCATTTCTTCCAGGTTATCTAATTTGCTGGCATAAAGTTGCTCATAATATGTTCTTATAATTGTATGTCTTTGGTGCTGGTTGTGATCTCTCCTCTTTCATTCCTGATTTTGTTGATTTGGGTCATTTCTCTTTTCTTTTTGATAAGTCTGGCCAGGGGTTTATCAATCTTGTTAATTCTTTCAAAGAACCAGCTCCTAGTTTCGTTGATCTGTTTACTGTTCTTTTCGTTTCTGTTTCATTGATTTCTGCTCTGATCTTTATTATTTCCCTTCTCCTGCCCAGTTTAGGCTTTATTTACTGTTTTTTCTCTAGCTCCTTTAGGTGTAGGGTTAGGTTGTGCATTTGAGACCTTTCTTGTTTCTTGAGAAAGGCTTGTATTGCTATATACTTTCCTCTCAGGACTGCCTTTGCTGTATCCCAAAGATTTTGAACAGTTGTGTTTTCATTTTCATTGGTTTCCATGAATTTTTTTAATTCTTCTTTAATTTCCTGGTTGACCTATTCATTCTTTAGTAGGATGCTCTTTAGCCTCCATGTATTTGAGTTCTTTCCGACTTTCCTCTTGTGATTGAGTTCTATTTTCAAGGCATTGTGGCCTGAAAATATACAGGGAATAATCCCAATCTTTTGGTATTGGTTGAGACCTGATTTGTGACCTAGGATGTGATCTATTCTGGAGAATGTTCCATGGGCACTAGAGAAGAATGTGTATTCCGTTGCTTTGGGATGGAATGTTCTGAATATGTCTGTGAAGTCCATTTGGTCCAGTGTGTCATTTAAAGTGTTTATTTCCTTGTTGATCTTTTGCTTAGATGATCTGTCCATTTCAGTCAGGGGGTTGTTAAAGTCCCCCACTATTATTGTATTGTTTTCCATGTGTTTCTTTGCTTTTGTTATTAATTGCCTTATATAATTGGCTGCTCCCACATTAGGGGCATAGATATTTACAATTGTTAGATCTTCTTGTTGGATAGACCCTTTAAGTAGGATAGAGTGTCCTTCCTCATCTCTTATTACAGTCTTTGTTTTAAAATCTAATTTGTCTGATATAAGGATTGCCACCCTAGCTTGTTTTTGGTGTCCATTAGCATGGTAAATTGTTTTCCACCCCCTCACTTTCAATCTGGGGGTGTCTTTGGGTCTAAAATGAGTCTCTTGTAGACAGCATATCGATGGGTCTTGTTTTTTAATCCAATCGGATAGCCTGTGTCTTTTGATTGGGGCATTTAGCCCATTTACATTCAGGGTAACTATTGAAAGATAGGAATTTAGTGCCATTGTATTGCCTGTAAGGTGACTGTTACTCTATATTGTCTCTCTTCCTTTCTGGTCTATGTTACTTTTAGGCTCTCTCTTTGCTTAGCGGATCCCTTTCAATATTTTTTGTAGGGCTGGTTTTGTGTTTGCAAATTCCTTTAGTTTTTGTTTGTTCTGGAAGCTTTTTATCTCTCCTTCTATTTTCAATGACAGCCTAGCTGGATATAGTATTCTTGGCTGCATATTTTTCTCCTTTAGTGCTCTGAGGATACCATGCCAGTCCTTTCTGGCCTGCCAGGTCTCTGTGGATAGGTCTGTTGCCAATCTAATGTTTCTACCATTATAGTTTACATATCTCTTCTCCCGAGCTGCTTTCAGGATTATCTCTTTGTCTCTGAGACTCGTAAGTTTTACTATTAGATGTCAGAGTGTTAACCTATTTTTATTGATTTTGAGAGGGGTTCTCTGTGCCTCCTGGATTTTGATGCCTGTTTCCTTCCCCACATTAGGGAAGTTCTCTGCTATAATTTGCTCAAGTATACCTTCTGCCCCTCTCTCTCTTTCTTGTTCTTCTGGGATCCCAATTATTCTAATGTTGTTTCATCTTATGGTATCTTTTATCTCTCGAATTCTGCCCTTGTGATGCAGTAGTTGTTTATCTCTCTTTTTCTCAGCTTCTTTATTTTCCATCATTTGGTCTTCTATATCGCTGATTCTCTCTTGTGCCTCATTTATCCTAGCAGTTAGTGCCCTCATTTTTCATTGCACCTCATCAATAGCCTTTTTGATTTCGATTTGGTTAGATTTTAGTTTTTATTTCTCCAGGAAGGGTGTCTCTAATAACTTCCATGGTTTTTTCAAGTCCAGCTAGTATGTTTAAAATCATGATTCTTAACTCTAGGTCCGACATCGTACTATTGTCCATATTGAGTAGGTCTCTGGTAGATGGTACTACCTCTTGTTCTTTTTGCTGAGGGGATTTTTTTCGTCTTGTCATTTTGTCCAGAGGAGAATAGATGAATGAGAGAACAAAATGCTAACAGGTTAACAACGTCCCCAGAAAATATACTCTAATCAAATCAGAAAAGACCTGAAACCAGGGGAAAAGAAAGGGAAAGAAAGAAAAAAGAAAGGGAAAAAAAAGAAAAAGAAAAAGACAAAAACAAACAAAAACAGAACAAAACAAAACAAAAAACCTGAATATGATCAAATATGATCAGGCTGGTGCATAGATTAGTGCCACGCACTAGATTTTGGGTGTATTTTAGTCTGTTAGAAGAAAGTGCCTCCTAAAATTTTAAAGAAAGAAAGACTTATCTATGTACAAAATAAGGGTTGATACAATGAAGAGATGGAAGATGACTGTAAAAATGAAAATTATAAAAGATTTTATAAAAGGAATTGATAAGAAGCTGTTTGAAAAAAGAAAGAAGAAGATTTAAAAAAAGAAAAAAAAAGGGAGAGAATGGGATCAGGCAGGAGACTAGAACAGAGCCATACACTAGTGATTTAGGGTATATTTTGATCTGTTAGAAGAAACTGTATCTCAAAATTTTAAAGAGAGAACAACTTATATATATATATGCCAAAAATAAGGGTATCTACTATGAAGGGATAGAATATGACTCTAAAAATGAAAAATAAAGAATTTTTTTTCAAAAAGGGATTGATAAGATGTTGGTTTTAAAAGGGAAAAAGAAAAATTAAAAAAAAAGTTAAAAATATTAACTTTGAAAAACTAATGAATCATGGTAAAAAAGTCATGAATTCTATGTGCAGTATGCCCCTAGCGCTGGAGTTCTCCCGTTCTCCTTGATCAGTAAACTTGGTCTTGGCTGGCTCTTCTTGCTGCTCTTCTGGGGGAGGGGCCTGTTGCCGTGGTTCCCAAATGTGTTTGCGGAGGCGGAATTGTCCCGCCCTTGCCGGTCCAGGCTAGGCGATCTGCTCGGGTTTGCTCTCGGGAGCTTTTGTTCCCTGCAAGCTCTCGGTACAGCTTTGGAGGACGAGAGTGAAAATGGCAGCCTCCCAATCTCCACCTGGAGGAGCCGAGAACTCGGGGCCCCGCTCCCCAGCGTGCCCCCAGAGAAAAGCAGTCACTCCCATGTCCCCGTCTCCGGCCGCACTCCGTGCTCACCCGGCCTGTGACCGAGCATTTCTATCTCTGGCACCCGACCCCGTGTGGTGTCTCCAAACCCAGCAGATTCCTGCGGTGCGCTCCCATGCAGCTCCTCCCGGGGGAGGAAGGGGAGTCTCCCCAGCTCTGCCGCTTGTTGGGTCCCTGCTGGAGGAGCAGTGGCCCGACTGTGCCGCGGATCACAGTTTATGGCAACCCCGAGCTGAGAGCCCGCGCCTCGGCTCCGTCTCTGCAGCCGGCTTCCCCGCTCCGATACCTGGGAGCTCTGCTGCACCTAGGCACCCCCGGTCTTTCTGTGACCCCGAGGGTCCTGAGACCACACTGTCCCACGAGGGTTCCTCCCCCAGTTGAGCCACTGGAGCGACGTCCCTCAACGGAGCCGACTTCTAAAAGTTCCAATTTTGTGCTCCGTGGCTCTATCACTTGCCAGAAGCGGCTGATGGAGGCCCCTCCCCCGCCGTCTATCCTCCCAAATATCGCCTGGGATTCACTTCTCCGCACGTCCTACCTTCCAGTAAGTGTTCGCTTCTCTGTTCAGAGAGTTGTTGCTACTCTCCTATTCCGTCTCCTGTTGAGTTCGTAGGTGTTCAGAATGGTTTGATCCCTATTCAGCTGAATTCCTGAGACCAGACAAAATCCAGGTCTCCTACTCCTCCGCCATCTTGCTCCACCCCCCCAAAACTTGGCATATTTGTATATCATGATCTTATAGTCTGTTGTCTTATTAAACTCTCCTATTACTCCTGGGAATATGTAAATTATTTTAGGTTTTGTAACAACAGTATAAAGGAGAGAAAATGGAGCTATATAAAAGCAAAGTTTTTATATACTACTGAAATTAAATTGGTGCTATATGAACTAGATTGCTATAAATGAAGATGTGAATTATAATCCCCAAAGCAATCACTAGGAAAATAACCAAAATCTATGTAGTAAAAGAAACAACAGGACATTAGAAAATATCTATTTACCATAAAAGAAGGCAATAATAGAGGAACTGAGGAACAAATGAAGACATAAGACATATAGAAAACAAATGGCAAAATGGCAGATGTAAGTTCTGATCAGTAATTTCATTAAATGTAAATTGATCAAACACTTCCATTAGAAGCAAAGATTGGTAGAATGGATTTATTTTTTTTAAGATTGTATTTATTTATTTATTTATTTATTTATTTATTTATTTGAGAGAGAGCAAGCACAAAAGCAATGGGGAGGGCAGGGGGAGAAGCAGACTCCACCCCCTCCCCCCGAGCAGGGAGCCTGACGTGAGATTTGATCCCAGGACCCTGAGATCAGGACCTGAGCAGAAGGCAGAAGTTTAACCAACTGAGCCACCCAGGCGCCCCAGGTAGAATGGATTTAAAAACATGATCCAACTGTGAGTTGTCTATAAGAGACTCAATTTGGATTCAAAGACACAAATAGGGGTGCCTGGGTGGCTCAGTTGGTTGAGCATCTGCCTTTGGCTCAGGTCACGATCCCAGGGTTCGGGGATTAAGCCCCACATCAGCTCCGTGCTCAGCGGGAGGCCTGTTTCTCTCTCTCCCCCCTGCTCATGCTCTTTCTCTCTCTCTTGCTATCTGTCTCTCTCTTTCAAATAAATAAATAAAATCTTACAAAAAAAACTTACAAAGACACAAAAACTTTACAAGGAAAGGTAGGAAAAAAAGATATTTCCTGCAAGCATATAACCAAAAGAGAGCTGAGTGGCTATACTAACATCAGATAAAATAGACCTGAAAACAAAAATTGTTACTAGAGACAGGACATTATATAATGGTAGGAGAGTCACTCCATCAAAGTGATGTAACAATTATAAACATATAGGCAATATATGTACCTAACAACATGGCCTCAAAGTGCATGAAGCAAAAACTGACACAGTTGAAAGGAGAAATAGACAATTCAACAATAAGACTTGGAGGCTTCAACACCCCACTTTCAGTAATGGCCAGAACAACTGCACAGAAGATCAGCAATGAAATGGGGGACTTGAAGAAGACTAGAAAGCAACTAAACCTCACAGAAAACTACAGAATGCCCCACCCAGCAACAGCAAATACATATCTTCTCATGTGGACATAGAACAGTTTCATAGACCATTAAACAAGGAAAACAAGGCTCCATACATTTAAAAGAAATAAAGTTATAGAAAGTGTGTTCTCTGAGCACAAAGGGATGGAATTAGAAATAACAGGAAATTTGTAAAATTTACAAATATGTGGAAATGAAGCAACAAACTCCTAAATACCCAGTTGCTCAGAGAAGAAACCACAAGGGAAATTAGAAAATATTTTGAGGTTAATTAAAACAAAAGTTTGGGACGCCTGGGTAGCTCAGCTGGTTAAGTGTCTGCCTTCGGCTCAGGTCACGATCCCAGGGTCCTGGGATAGAGTCTGAATTGGGCTCCTTGCTCAGTGGGGAGCCTGCTTCTCCCTCTGCCTACTGTTCCCCTGCTTGTGCTCACTTTCTCTCTCTGACAAAGAAGAAAGAAAGAAAGAAAGAAGGAAAGAAAGAAAGAAAGAAAGAAAGAAAGAAAGAAAGAAAGAAAGAA
>NW_027397177.1:0-12852 GCF_003265705.2 Callorhinus ursinus | reverse complement strand
AGAAAGAAAGAAAGAAAGAAAGAAAGAAAGAAAGAAAGAAAGAAAGAGAAGGAAGAAAGAAAGAGAAGGAAGAAAGAAAGAGAAAGAAAGAAAAAGAAAGAGAAAGAAAGAAGAGAGAAAAGAAAAGACAAGGAAAGAAAGGCTTTAAAAAAAATGAAAGTTCAATATACCAAGATTTAATTGATGCAGCAAAAGCACTGCCTAGAGAGAAATTTAGAGCTATAAGCCCCTACCTTAAAACAGAAGAAAGTTCTTTTTTTTCGTTTTTAAAGGAGTCTCCATGCATAGCATGGAGCCCAGCGCGATGCTGAACTCATGATCAAGAGTTGGACGCTTAACCGACTGAGCCACCCAGGTGATCCAAAAGCTCTTCTTTTTTAAGATTTTATTTTTAAGTAATCTCTACACCCAGTGTGGGGCTTGAACTTACAACTCTAAGTTCAAGAGTCACATGCATTACTGACTGAGCCAACCAGGAACCCCCTGGAAGAAGGCTCTTAAATCAACAACATAAACTTCTACCTTATGAAACTGAGAAATAAATGCCAACTAGAACCCAAAGCAAGCAAAAACAAGAAAATAATACATATTAGGGTGAAAATAAATGAAATGGAAAATAGGAAAACAATAGAGAAAATAATGAACCCAAAACTGGGGTCTTTGAAAAGATCAACAGAGGGGCGCCTGGGTGGCTCAGTCGTTAAGCGTCTGCCCTCGGCTCGGGTCATGATCCTAGGGTCCTGGGATCGAGCCCCACATTGGGCTCCCTGCTTGGCGGGAGGCCTGCTCCTCCCTCTCCGGCTCCCCCTGCTTGTGTTCCCTCTCTCAGTGTGTCTCTCTCTGTCAAATAAATAAATAAAATCTTAAAAAAAAAAAAAAAGAAAGAAAAGATCAACAGAATTGGCTAGGAAAAAAGAAGACTCAAGTGACTAAAATCCACAAAATGAAAAAGGGCACATTAATACTGACCAATAATTAAATAACTTAAATGAAATAGACTAATTTCTAGAAAGATACCAACTGCCAAAACTGGCTCAAGAAGAAATAGATAATCTGAATAGACCTAAAATAAGAGATTGTGTTAGTGATTAAAAAAACTTCCTACAAAGAGTACACTTATCGTGATGAGCACTGAGTAATGTATAGAAATTTGAATCATTATATTGTACACTGAAACTAATATAACGCTCTATGTTAATTATACTGCAATAGAAAATTTTAAAAAACTGGAGGGAAAAAAAAAAAACTTCCTGCAAACATAAGCCCAGGACAAGATGGCTTCACTGGTGAATTCTACCAAACATTTAAAGAATTAATACCTTCACAGACTCTTTCAAGAGATACAGGGGAGGGAAACACTTATCAACTCATTGTATGAGACCAATATCAACCTGATACCAAAGTCGTCACAAAAAAGAAAACTACAGATCAATATCTCTTATGAGTATGACAAGGGACGAGAGGAAGAGGGTACTATCTTTCCAGACTGTCTCTTAGTTGATGGAGGGAGGGAGGGAGGGATGTTAAATAGTTTAACTGGTAAGTGATTGCATTTACATTAAATAAGTATGTATGTATTATAGGTTACAAGGACATGTGTGTGATTTTAAAAGAGGCAAAAACACTCGAAAGAGGTTTTGAACTTGCAGAGACACATTGCCTATGGATCCTTAGAGGCCTTTGTGCAACTTTCTTGGACAATAGGGATAAATGAGGAATCAACTTTCTCTTCTCTATCCAAAACTTGAATACTGAAACCTTAAGGCCTCTGACTCATGGTACCATATTTGGATGTCCAGAGGTCAGACTCTTCTGCTCCTTGGGACATAGCCCTCTTCATTCATGTTGTAAAGGACCCAAAGGCAGAAGAATGGAGGCAGGGCCCTGGGCTCACACATGCCACCAGCCCCAACACCTAAGCCTCTTGTCTTTCCTGAGCAAAGTGTCAGGATTCCAGGCCTGATGTGATCTCCCGGTTGGAGCAAGGCTGATTGCCATGGATGGGATGAGGGATATCCTTAGGGGGCCCTCTCCAGGTGGGAGGGAGCCTTGGGTGCTCACACACAAGGCTGTCCAGCAAGCCAGTGGTTTCTAGACATGGGGCCACAGAGCCTTCTCCCAGGGGAAGTCGGGGCTGCTTCAGAAACACTGAATAGCCTCAGTCCTGCCTCTGGGTGCCACTTGTTTGAGCATGAAGCTTCTCCTGCTCCTATTTGCTCATGTTCTGCAGTGCACATCCTTCCACCTATGCTCTATAAATGGTGCCTCTTCTAGACTGCACTTGGCTTCTCTTGCATTTCTCTCGGGTGCCCGCTGTCATACGTTTGCTGACTTGCTTAACCACGCTGTCATCTCTTGGTTTTGGTGTTGAGTTGGGCTGTGCTCTTCTCTGCCTTCTCTGCACTTAGTTCCCCTTTTCAGTATCTCTTCTGTCTGTTTCCATGGCCCCAGTTGTCCCCCTTCAATCCTCCATGAGGGACCGTTTTTATTCTCTGCCCCCATCTAATATACTTCCTGGAACCTCTGTAACCACTTTTTGTCCCTGTCTCACTTCTTGCTTATATATCACAATGGCTTCCATTCTCTGTGCTCAAAATTCCATAGGTAACTCATATAGATTATTATTTGAAAGCTGACAAAGCCCATTAAACTTATACGTGTTTCAGTTACTTTATGCTTCAGTTTCCCCATAGAAGTTTCTTCTGTGACAGAGATTCTACATTTGTAATTTCTTTCAGGCCAAGAAATAAGAATTCGAACCAAAGATTCAAATCTGAAGCAAATTTTTTCTGAAGACTTTTCCCCCTGGACCAGCACAAAAGCTCAAGTCAGATGACATTTTGTACTCCCCAAGTGAAGTCTCAGATTTTGGTGACTACTTAGGGTGTCACTGGAGATTTCTCCTGGTAAGTAACTGTCATTCATAAGAAAAAGCCTTATTCAGGAGAATGTACTTAAATGTATTGAATTTGGGGGAGACTTTAGTCTGAACTCAAATCTTATTTCAAGGGAACATATTCCTGAAGGTTACACAGTGCATAACTGTAACAATGATAGAAATAACTTCACACAACCCAGAACCTAATTAATCAAAAGAGAAGCTATGCAGGTGAAAAGCCTTACAAATATAGCAAATGTGGAAAACACCTCAGCTGCATTGCATAACTTACTCAAATTCAGAGACATATTGGAACTTCAGAGATATACTGTCTCATAGTGGAGACAAGCCTACAATTGCAAAGGATGTAGGTATACATTCAGGGATAGTGCATGTCTTCTTATTGAACATCAGAGACCCTATGTATATATGTATACATATGTATGTGTGTATTTTGTTATTGAAGTATAATTAACACACAGTGTTATATTGGTTTCAGATGTACAACCTATTGATCCCACAAGTCTACGCATTACCCGGTGCTCACCACAATAAATATGGTTACCATCTGTCTTAACTATATGTCATTACAACATTATTGACTATATTCTCTATGTTGTACTTTTCATCTCCATGACTTATTTATTTTATAACTGTGTTATTATGATATTATTAACTATATTCTCTACGCTGTGCTTTTCATCCCCATGACTTATTTATTTTACAACTGGAAGTTTGTACCTCTTAATCCCCTTCACCTATTTTGCCCAGCCCCCTACCTCCCATCTCTCTAGCAACCACCAGTTTATTTTCTATATTTATGAATCTGTTTCTGTCTTTTTGTTTTGTTTTTAGATTCTACATACGGGTGAAATCATACGGTATTTATCTCTCTCTGTCTGACTTATTTTGCTTAGCATAATACTCTCTAGGTCCATCCACGTTGTCTCATATGGCAAGATCTCATTCTTTTCGGTGGCTAAGTAATATTGCATTATATATATATATATATATATTTCCTTCATCCATTCACCTGTCAATGGATAATTAGGTTGCTTCCATGTCTTGGCTATTGTAAACAATTCTGCAATAAACATAGGGGTGTGTACATCTTTTTGAATTACTGTTTTGCTTTCTTTTTTTGCTTGTTTTAATTTTTTATTTGAGTCTAGTCAACACACAATGTTACATTAGTTTCAGGTGTAGATGTGAAATCTCATTAGCGTAATGAATGTAAGAGAGCCTCTAGTCATACCTTTACTCTTAACATCAGAGAATTTGGAAAAAAGTTCTACAAATGCAGAAATTGTGGGAGATCTTTCATAGGGGTCACACCTTATACAACACACATCCAGAGAGATACCATATGATGGTATTACATATAATGTAAATGAAAATCATTCCCCTGGGACTTGTTTCTCATCCTACTTCAGAGAATCATACTGGGGAGAAACCCTATGAATGTAATGAATATGAAAAAGCTTATAGTCAAAGTACTTACATCATGTGATATCAGAAGTTTCACACAGATGTGAAAGGCTATTATTATTATTAAAGAGAGAGAGAGAGAGTGCATGCTTGGGTGCTAGTGGGGGGGGAGGGGAAAGGGAGAGGGAGAGAGAGAATCTTAAGTAGGCTCCATGTCCTGCATGGAGCCTGATGTGGGGCTTGATCTCAGAACCCTGAGATCATGACCTGAGCCAAAATCAAGAATCAGATGCTTTACCAATTGAGTCACCCAGGCTTATTAATATAATCAGTTTGGGAAGGCTTTTAACTAAACTACATATCTTACTCTGCATCACAGAGCTCATACTGGGGTAAAACTCTTATCAGTGTCCTGAATGTGGCAAAGTCTATATTCATAGGTCATCCTTTATTCAACAAAAAAGGATTCATACTGGAGAAAATCTATTTGAATATAAAAAATATAGGAAAGACTCTACTCAGAGCATTCAGCTTATTTTCTACCTGAGGATAAATATGGAAAAGAAATCCTATGAATGGATTGAATGCAACTAAGTCATAGGATCCTCAACTTAAGAGGATCCATACTAAAGAAAAAACCTTTTGAATGTAATGAATGTGAAAAATTTTCTGATGGAATAAACATCTTACTCAACACCAAGAATTCATACCAAGTAAAACCTTATAAATGCAATATGTGGCAAATCTTTCAGTAGAGTATACACCTTAATCAACACGAGAGAACTCATACTGAAGAGAAACCCTACAAGTGTAGTGACTATTTTAAATCCTTTGGTCAGAATGCATTTGTGACTCAACACCAGAGGATGCATACTGGGGGAAAACCCTATGAATGTATGAAATGTGGGCAAGACTTCATCATAAGTGCTACCTTATTCAACATCAAGGATTCATAAGAGAGGGAGGTGGGGGGATGGGGTAACCAGATGATGGGCATTAAGGAGGGCACGTGATGTGATGAGCACTGGGTGTTATATGCAACTAATGAATCATCGAACACTACATCAAAATCTAATGATGTACCATATGGTCGATGTACCATATGTTGGCTAATTGAATTTAAATTTAAAAAAAGGATTCATAAGAGAAAAGTCTTAGTGTGTCAAACATAGAGAAATTCAGACAAGAGAAATTCAACAAATACATTTCACATGAGAAATATTTCAGCTATACTGCAAACTTCTCAACATCAGTGAAAGATCAGTTCAAAAGAGATATTCTATGAATGATAATCATGAGAAATATTTCAACCATGGTATATTATTTATACATTATCTATTTCTAATGAAGGATTCTATAAATACATAAAATATAAATTTATAAAATATTATAGTGAATTTTTATCTCTTACTAAATATTAGGTAATAAACACTGGGAGAAAGTACAAATAACATATTTTCACCACAAAATCAGTCAATAAATTGAGCCCTTTCTCCCAATACTTGTAATTAACTTTCTAGAAAAATGTAAAAATAATGTATTTGTATCTTGATAGCATCTAGAAACAATATTACAAATGAGGAGGGAGTTTAATGTTACAAATCTGATGCCCAACTTTTTATAGAAGTAACTGAATTTGGTAAATATAAAACTGACATGTCAGAGGTCTATACAGTACACATCTCTAACATTAATCTAAAACTAATTAATCTAGGCACTACAGTGATCAATCCTATTATCTTTTTTTTAAAGATTTTATTCATTTGACAGAGAGAGAGACAACGAGAGAGGGAACACAGCAGGGGGAGTGGGAGAAGGAGAAGCAGGCCTCCTGCTGAGCAGGGAGCCCAATGCGGGGCTCGATCCCAGGACCCCCGATCATGACCTGAGCCGAAGGCAGACGCTTAACGACTGAGCCACCCAGGCACTCCCAATCCTATTATCTTCAATTTACCTTAAAATTACAGTTCACTACATAGGGTTTTTCCTATTTGGCAATTCCCAAATTATGTTGCAAAAATTAGAGAAAGGATTTTTTTTTTGAGACAATTTAATCCAGATATTTTTCTTTGAAAATTTTAGGTGTCCCTTTGATACCATCTGGAATCACCTCTTCTGCTTTTCTATGTTTGCTATTATGTTTAACAAACAAGAAATTAAAAATCAAACATCTGAGGTGCCTGGGTGGCTCAGGTGGTTAAGTGTCTGCCTTTGGCTCAGGTCATGATCCTGGAGTCCCTGGATCAAGACCCACCACAAGCTCCCAGCTCAGCGGGGAGTCTGCTTCTCCCTCTCCTTCTGCCCCTCAGCCTGCTCCTTCTCTCTCTCTTTCTCTCAAATAAATAAATCTTAAAAAAAATTTAAAACTTCCTCCTTTCCAGCTGTTTGAAGGGAGGGGTTTCTGTCCTTTTTAATCAGGTTAGCATTAGCAAGTGCAGTTCAAAGAGATCAGGATGCAAATTTAATAAGCCTTAATAGCTAAGATTCCTTTACTTCCCTTATTCGTTCTCTTATTACTTATTATTAAATAAAACCAAAACCCTTACATCTCCTACATTCAGCAAAAACAATTCTCTTTCTCATCACAGGACTTTTGTCTTAAAAATAACAGATTTCAACAATTTCTAGAACACGGTTGTTTTCCCTTTATCAGCTTTTAAAAATTAATCTCTGTGAGTTACATTACAAGGTAAATGAAATTGGTGAGACCAATTTTCTTAACTTATACACTGAATTTTATGCATCCAAATGGACTATATCCTTCCAAATAGCCAACATAAAAGGGTCTGTGCCAAATCCTGGGTTATTTCCATTGTTCAAAATGCCTGAAATTCTCTTTGTTTTGAAATTGCCCTGGAGGAGTTTCCTGGCCATGCGGGAAAACTAATGTCACTTAATGCCATGGATGCCTTCCAGTGGTGCCTTCTGGTTTTGCTCTGCTTGAGTCTCTTGACGCTTTAACTGCTCAGCTAAGGACACTTGAAAAATTTCATTTTGTTGGTATGAGTAACAAATGAATTCCTCCAAAGAGTTAATCATGACCCCTGGTGAAGGCCCAGTGGAGTTGTATCAGTCATCTCGGGCTGCCCTAACACAATAACACAGATTGTGTGGCTTAAACAACAGAAATTGCTTTTTCTTACAGATCTGGAGGCTGGAAGTCCAGGGTCAGGGTGCCAGCACAGTCAGATTCTGGTGAGAGATCTCTTCCTGGCCTGTAGACAGCTGCCTTTTTGCCATGTCCTCACATGTTGGAGAAAGAGAGAGCTCTGATGTTCCTTCCTCTTCTCATAAGGGCACTAATCCCATCATAGATCCCCACCCCATGACTTCATCTAAACCTAATTATCTCCCAACGACCCCACTGCCAAGTGCCATCACATTGGGGGTTAGGCCTTCAACATATGACTTTTGGAGGGGACACAAGCATTCAATCTGTAGCTGGGATGCTTCATTTTGTCCATGTCAGAGCTGATTAGCCCAGGCATATAGATTTTTAGTGACTTGTTGACATCAGAGGCACAGGTGGCTGGGCCCTGAGGATGTGCATCACCATAAATCATATTGCCATGTGTCCTGAATAAATGAATAACTAATGGACAAGATTTCACTAAGTCCATGTCTTCCAGGCACTGGGTGCACACTGTCACTTCCTTTTGGCCATAAATTAAAGGGTGAGTATAGTCTTTCTAGACAGGATGACATAGGGCTTATCATTTTATCATTAAAGTGTTCCTAAATTTGAAAAGAAAGCAGTGAGGGGAAACTGGTGGTGGAGTAGGAGGACTCTAGGCTCACATCATCCCACAAATGCAACCAGATTATTCCCAGATCATCCTAATTACCCCAGAAATCAACCAGAAGACTGCCAGAACAAACTCCACAACTAAAGATAAAGAGGCCACATCGAAGAAAGTAGGAAGTGCAGAGACATGGTTTGGGAGAGAAACAGATCATGACTCCATGGTCAGGAGGGAGCTGTGGTCATGGAGAAGGGTGGGAGACAGACTAGCACATGGGAACGCAGGGGGAAAATGAATCCCCATAACAGCTGGCTTGGAAAGCAAGAGGGGCTGAGTTTCATGACCTCTGGCAAGCAGTGGGACTTAAAGCTTGGAGTTTTAAAGGTCAATGGGCTTGACTGGGATAGACCCCTGAAGGCATTGCACTGCTCTTGGAGAGAAGGCAGGCAGACAACCCACAGATATACAGCGTGGAAACAGTGATCTGAAGAGCGCCTGGGGCACACAGTGGGGAGGTTAGTTGCTCATCTCAGAGTGTGTCCCAGAGAGGCAGTGTTCATGGAGAGACCCCTCTGAGAACAAAGGGATTGTCCAGCACCATTTCCTACCCTGCCTCTCAGCATAAACACAGGGCCACCTGCAAGAACCAGCGCATCACCAACATTTGCTACCTAACTTACTTACACCAAGTCCTGCCCCCCCCCCACTCCAGTGGAATCATGCTTCCAGTCATGCTTGCCTCAGTCCCAGTTTGGTGGGCCCCCTCCCCTAGAAGGCTGGCCCAAACGCCTGTTTACACCATTCCCAACCGGGAGTTTTGTAAGGCCTTGGTTCTGGTGGAAGTGGCAACAGACCAGCACAAGCAGAACAGAGCACACTTCGTTAAATGCACCACATCCAAGCCAGGGACCAAACACTGCCCACAACAGGCAAAAAGAGCCTCTGTAGATGACGGGCCTGAAGGAAAAAGTGGCCAGGGCAAAATAGCAGACCACACACAGCACACATTAGGGACACTGCCTGAAGTGCCAGGCCCTGGAGAACAGGGTACATTACACAGCAGGGTACACAGGCCCTCTTCTTCATAAGGACATTGCCCTCAAAAACAGGAGACATAGCTGAATTTCCTAACACAGAGAAACAGGCACAGAGATTAGAAAAAATGAAAAGACAGACGCATTTGTCCCAAATGAAAGAGCAGGACAAGAACAGGGCCAGAGATTTAAGTGAAACAGATATAAGTAACCTGCCTGATAGAGAATTTAAAGTAATGATCATAAAGATACTCACTGGACTTGAGAAAAGAGTGGAAGACATCAGTGAGACCCTTAAGACAGAGATAAGGAATAACATAGCAGAGATAAAGGGCTCAATAAATGAAATGAGAAACACATTTGATGGCATGAACAACAGGCTCAGAGAAGCAAAGGAATGAATTAATCACCTAGAAGACAGTAATGGAAGATAATGAAGCTGCACAAAAGAGAGAACGGAGAATTATGCAAAACAAGAATAGACTTAAGGAAGTCAGTGACTTCTTCAAATATGATAACATTCACATTATAGGAGTCCCAGAGGAGCAGAGAGAAAGGGGGGCAGAAAATTTATTTGAAGAGATAATAGCTAAAAAATTACCTAATCTAAGGAAGAAAACAGATATCCAGATCCAGGATGCACAGAGAACCCCCAACAAAATCAACAAAAGCAGATCCACACCAAGACATATTATATTAAAATGACAAAATATACTGATAAAGAAAAATTTTTTTAAAGCAGCAAGACAAAAGAAGACAGCTACATACAAGGGAAACCCCATAAGGCTATCAGGGAATTTTTCAGCAGAAACTTTCCAAGCCAGAAGGGAGCCAGTCAAGGAACTCACAAAATAAAAGGATGCAAAATAGGACACCATGTTCCTAAAACGTGGGGAGGAGAAGAGTAAAGAATGGGTTCACACTCAAATGACCATCAGTTTAACATAGACTGTTATATGCAGAAAATGTTATATACAAACCTAATGGTAACCACAAATCAAACACCACTAATAAATATGCAAAGAATAAAGAGAAAGAAATCCAAATATATCACTAGAGCAATGAGCAAACCATGAAAGAGAGAAAGACAAGAAATGATTAGAGAAAATCTTCAGAAATAACCACAAAACAGGTAATACAATGGCAATAAATATCTATCAATAATTACTTTGAATGTAAGTGGACTGTACACGCCAATCAAATCAGGGTGACAGAATGGGTAAAAAACCAAGACCCATCTATATGCTGTTTACAAGAGACTCATTTTAGACCTGAAGACACCTGCAGATGGAAAGTGAGGGGATGGAGAAACATTTATCATGAAGAAAGCTGGAGTAGCAATACTTAGACAAAATGGACTTTATTTTTTAAATATTTATTTTAGAGAAAGAAAGAGAGTGTGTAAGTGTGGGGGAGGAACAGAGGGAGAGAATCTCAAGCAGACTCCCTGTTGAGCATGGAGCCCAATGCACGGCCTGATCCCACCACCCCGAGATCACGACCTGAGCTAAAATCAAGAGTCAGATGCTTAACTGACTCAGCCACCCAGGCACACCTAAATAAAATCTTTTTTTTAAGATTTCATTTATTTATTTGATAGCAAGAGAGAGAAAGAGAGAGCGCAAGCACAAGCAGAGGAAGTGGCTGGCAGAGGGAAAGGAGAAGCAGGCTCCTGGCAGAGCAGGGAGTTGGATGTGGGACTTGATCCCAGGACCCTGGGATCATGACCTGAGCCGAAGGCAGATGCTTACCCTACTGAGTCACCCAGACGCCCTTAAATAAAATCTTTAAAAAAATTGATTAAAGACCTAAATGTGAGGGTCACCTAGCTGGCTCAGTTGGTTGCACAGCCAACTCTTGGTTTTGGCTCAGGTAGTTATCTCAATCAATCAATCAATCAATCTTTGGGAAAAAGGACCTAAATGTGAGACCTGAAACCATATAAATTCTAGAGGAGAGCACAGGCAGTAACTTCTCTGGCATTGGCCATAGCAACTTTTTTTCCAGATAGCTGCCCTGAGGCAAGGGAAACAAAAGCAAAAATAAACTATTAGGACTACATTAAAAAAAAAACAAACAACTGCTCAGCAAAGACAACAATCAACAAAACTAAAAGGCAGCCTATGGAATGAGAGAAGATATTGGCAAATGACATATCTGATAAAGGGTTAGTATCCAAAATATATAAAGAACTTATAAAACTCAACACCCAAAAACCAAATAATCCAATTAAAAAATGGGCAGAAGACATGAACAGACATTTCTCCAAAAAAGACATACAGATGGCCAACAGACACATGAAAAGATACTCATCATTATTTATCATCAGGGAAAGGCAAATCAAAACTAAAATGAGAATATCGCCTCACACGTCAAAATGGCTAAAATAAAAAACTCAAGAAAAAACAGGTGTTGGTGAGGATGTGGAGAAAGGAAACTGGTGCAACCACTGTGGAGAATGGTGTATGAAGTTTCCTCAAAAAAGTTAAAAATAGAACTACCCTATGATCCAGCAATCCTACTAGTGGATATTTACTCAAAGAATACAAAAACATTAATTCAAAGGGATACACATTTGCAGGTCTTCAGATCAAGAGAAGTCCCACTCAAAGTCAAACCAAGAACTGCACCTGAGGAGTTTCACCTGCACCTGTACCTGATTTAGATACTGGAT
Organism: Callorhinus ursinus; assembly: GCF_003265705.2. Lineage (NCBI taxonomy): Eukaryota > Metazoa > Chordata > Mammalia > Carnivora > Otariidae > Callorhinus > Callorhinus ursinus. The sequence goes on along the minus strand of NW_027397177.1, from coordinate 1,095 downwards.
TTAGATTCTGGACCTTGAACCTGAGCCCAGTGCCTTAACAGGATAAGACTTGGGGCTGGGCCTGCAAGGGGTGAGTGTGTTTTGCATGCAGGAGGAATGAATGTAAATACTTTTTGGTCAGAGAGTAAACTGTGGTGGTTTTTAAAAATGGCCACAAACTTTCTGACAAACCTCGCACTGAGAGGTGGAATCTATGCCCCCTCCCTTTGAATCTGGCATGGTTCGTGACTGCTTTGGCCAACAGACTATGGTGGGAGTGATGCTGTGTGGCTCCCAAGACCGAGTCATAAAAGTCTGTGTGGCTTCTTGGGATATTGCTCTCTTGCAGGACACTCCCCAGAACCTGGCCACCATGCTGAGAGGAGCCCACACCACATGAAGAGACCGTGATTAGGTTCTCAGTTTAAGAGTCCAGGCTGAACCCCATCTTTGAGTCTTCCCACCCAGGTGCCAGCCATGCCAGTGATAAAGCTTCCAGATAATTCCAACCCTCAACCATGAAGTCACCTCGAACTATGACAGTCTACCTGGCTGAGACCTCCTCAGTCTGCTCATGTGGAGCAGAGATGAGCCCCCATGCCCCATCTTAATTCCTGGCTCACAGAACACAATAAAATGGTAGTTTTACATCACTGAATTTGGGATGGTTTTCTTATAGCAAGAGAATGCCCTCTTGCAGGGAGATGTAGCCTGTACATATGGAGATAGGAGGAAATGTTAGTAGCTGTCTTACTGGTAATCACCCACAGAGCTCTTTGGGTCTCAGGCTAGTTTAAGACAGACTTGGTTTACTGTGGGGGTTCAAGAGAGGCTCACAGAATTCAGAGGCAGGAAATAGAGCCAAGGTGCCTCGGGGCTGGAGCTGAGAATGGGGCCTGCAGGAATTAGGGCTGTGCTGACCTGCTCTCTCTGGGACTGTACAGGTCCTCCTCCTCCAAGTGCCCTCCTTGTGGAAGTGTCTAATGGCTTCTGGCCCCACGGTCCTCTAGGACCCTCAGTCAAACTGGGCACACTGACTGCTCCCATGAGAATTCCCAGCCTATGGGGGATTAGCTTGGGAACCAGGCCTGGCTGCCTTTGGCCCCCAAAGCCAAG